>NW_010335641.1:25811-29873 GCF_000700745.2 Antrostomus carolinensis
TGCTGGGATTTGTGCTTACAATCCATTAAGGAAACTAAATTTTGGTTTCAGTGATTGGCCAACAAAAACTAAGCTTTCACTAAACCGCCGCCCCTTCCCCTTCGAATGTTTTGCTATATTTCTGAGAAGATGGTTATTAATGTGCCACTTTATTTTTCCAGTAAGTATGAAAAAATAAATGCTAAGAAAACCGCTAGAAGGATTTTGCTTATTTTTCCTGGTTCAAAGCTGGGTGATAGGGCACTCAGCATGAAGACATGCGTAAGGCTATGAGCCACGCTCATTAAAACTTAAGCCAAGGGAAGCAGCCGCTGCTGGCAGCAGCCCTTGGGGAGGCTCGGCCCGTGTGGGTCGGCACCGTTTCTTCGGACGTATCGGAGACTCTGCTGGAGGCAGTAGTTTGGCCGCTGCGGGAGCGCTGCTGGCTGACAGCTCAGGTTCCTCACTGCTGAGCTCTATTAGCTTATTGTTAATGCCATGCTCCTTCACAGCTTTCTTTCAATTCCATGCCCCTGAACTACAGAAAACGCTGTATCTTTGCTGCAGAAAGGCGGTGTGCTGGAGGGAGCGTAGCTTGCAGCAGCAGCTGTGGGACTGGTTTGAGGGCTTCTGGTAACAGCCTATATCACATATATATATGAAACCAAGATAGAGAAGAAAACTCTGCTGAGCTGGAGTCAATACGATGTCATCCTACCCCTGCGTGCATGAGTGCCCTCAGAGCTGCCCACCTCCTTGCTGCTGTCAGAGGGGTTTGTCTGAATGGTGCAGGAGAGATTTGCTCCCAGCCTTTCAGTACTGCGCTTGCAGGCGGGTAGGAAGCACAGAGCCAGTGACTAAACTCTGGCTTTAATGTCTAAAACTGTAGATTGCAAAAAAGAGGTAATTTTACTGGCAAAAATATTCAGGTCACTGTTTTTTGCAGGCAGAAACCGAGCAGCTGCTTGGTGACCAGGTAGCAAGTGGCTAGGAGAGGTCTGTGTGCTGCTATGGAGGGTGCTGCTGAATTCCTGCTCATGGAAAGCTGGCGGCAACATTTCTGAGCTAGACAGACATCTCTGCAGAGAGGAAGGCAGCTGAAAACAGAGCTGACCCTTGTTAAGGGAGTAAATCCTGTTTTTGCAAGAGGCATGACATGCATACTTCTGTTAAAGTAACAGCATTAAAGCACCAAGAAAAACCACTGGAAACTTGGCAACATCTGGCTTTCAGTGCTGAAAACACACCAGCCCACTCCAGCAATGTGGGACAATTTTAGGAGGTGAAAGACAAAAGATGAAACAGAGCTACACCCTCGTGCTTTGTACCCGGTGTGGCGAGGGGCAACCACCACGCTCCGGTGCTCTGCTGGCTGGCTGGCTGGCAGCCTGCTGCTGCCATCCTGGCACTGGCCGGGCTCGGTCCTGGCATCCCCAGCTCAGGTATGAAACAGGAGATGATGGTGCCTCCATTTGCAGATGAGATGAGCTCTTGTTCGCCAAATGGCACCGCTCACCCTTGACCAGTTCAGCTTGCGTTTCCATCACCTAACAGCTCACCAGTGCTGCAGGGCTCTAGCCTTACCCGCTGATCCCAGTTAGCTGAGGAGCAGCAGTTCAAACAGCTGAAAAAAAACAAAACCAGTAACAACCTCAGCTGGTGCTTGACTGGCTGCTTTAGTAGTTTCTCCTGAACAGTGAGGTGAGGGCTCCCCTCCACCCAGAGCAGACCCCTCACTCACTTCAGGAGCATCAGTACCAGGAGGGCTCGAAGATCTCCGATTTTTACGAGCTTTGCCCTGAGGACATCTGGGGCTGGAGCTCCACCTGGCATTACAGACCTGGCTGTACTCATGGGCCTCCTTCGCTACACGACCTTCACCTCTCGTTCTTTAAGGCGATACTGAAGGAATTTAGATTTAAACTAATCCTTTGGCACCATCACTATTCTACCATGAAGACTAATGAGTTGCATTAAGATTAAATCCCATCAAGGAGAATACCAATGTCTTTGCTACTCAGTGCTTGTTCATATCCTTCCGAAATCTCTACCGCAGTGCTGGGGTTCACACTGCTCAAGCTCAAGGGGCTTGTTGGTCTCTGAGCAGCCTGATGTAGCTGGACCCACATTGAGCAAGAGGGAGGGCCAGATGGACTCAGGAGGTATCTTCCAACCTAGGTTTCCCTGAGGTGCTGTGATAGGAAAAGCTTTCTCATGGAAATAACAACTAACTGACAAGAAAACTACCCATGACAAATGGAGCTTCTGTCTTCTGCAGTTGTTTTTATGTATAAGATGGTCACAAACATCATTTTCTTTGCCTAGTTTATCAGGAATAAAAGTGACAGAGAAAATGCACAAGAAAAGAATCATTTGCTAGCAAAGCCTCTGGCATAAATTAAGACTATGACTTGCAGGGCTTTTACTTGGACTCTTGTCTCTCCAGCTGAAGTCCCCGGGAGCTGCAAGCCCAGTCACGCTCACCAAATACTGCAAGGCCAGAAGCACCCAAAACTTGGTCACTTTTGAAATAGCAGCTGCATGAAAGCAGCTTTAAAAAGAATTGAAGACACGAACACACACAATGCTTGGGCATTGCACAGCTGAACTGAAACCCCTTGGTCTGAATCTGCCTCTTGAACTTTGGGAAGATTGTCTTGGGAACTGGGTGCAGATTTGTGCCTGAGCTTTGTGCCCCTCAGCCATCCCAAACATGCAGTTTAAACTCTTCAGCAATCTCTGATCTTTCAGGGTTAATGATCAGATGCAACTTTGAAGCTGCTGAACTTGTGAACCAGGATGTGTTGGGAAAGGCCGAGGCATGCAAAGATTAGCTGTTTCTCAGGAGGAGAGCATTAGCTGAAGTGACGGAGAGGGTTTGTGTTTGGCAGAGTTTTCGCTAATGGGGATGATGCTGTGGCCCACACATCCACGGCAGCCCCTGTGCTTTGGCACACATGGGAGCTCAAGCAGCTTTTCCATGCTTACACGGTGCTGTGGAATCAGCAGCAAGTGTAAATCCAAGGCTGCTGAGTTGTGCTGTGTGGGGTTGGGGGTTTTTTAGCTTGTTTCAGTTGAATTGAGAGCCAACTCAATCATTTTATTACAATTTGTCTGCAGGACACCACTCTCATCACCCTGCAGCTGCTCATCAAAACCAATCTAACCCATCACCTTGTGAATCGTTTGGACGGAGGTGGAGGGTGCCCTGCCTCTGTCAGCCCAAAACTCAAGCCTGGGAAGAGGCAAGCAAGGGGCAGCTCTGCAATCCCCATGCTGAGCTGTGTGGCCGTCCCCATGCCCACCCCACCAGCCTGCTCCAGGCTAACACCGCTCTGCCCCAGCTTGCTGCCAGCCTGCGGCTACGGCGTGGGGGTCCCGGTCCAAGCCAGGACACCCCCTGCTTTACTTCTGGGTTTTTTGCACCCGCTCATCCCAAGCACCACAAATATTTCCCAAGTGACTTCAATTTTACAAGTTATTAGGATATTATCTGGTATGAAAGCATAAGCAGAGCACCTCTAATGGGATGCAAGATGTGTACACGTGAGAACTTATTTCTAAAGGAGATAAATTTGAGAAATGTGTACTTCTCCAGAAGAAGGTATTTTCTTCTCATTTCTTCTTTACATATTTTAAAGCTGAATCATATAAGATTTTAAGTATTAAATTTTTTAACGCCATACCTGACCTGGCATCATGCCCATCCTGTTACCTCCTCAACAACTGCAGATTTCACCATGGAGCAACCTAAATAAGAAGGATAGTAGCATTAGGGCTGAGAAAACACTTGTATAAATTTAGATTGTTGTATCTTCTTCCTGTTCTCCTGAGGCCTTTTCTGTAGTGCAAGGTGTCCTGCTGCCACACCGCAGTGCAACCTTTTGGCCAGACTTTTATGGGGTTTTTATGTTCTCCTCCTGAAACGGCCAAGTGAGGGGCTGGTGTCCAGCCTGGCTGTGATGACCTGGCATATCTGTGTTCCTCCCTCAGCCCAAAAGCTGTTTGACTGCAGTTTCCTCCCGTGACAGAGAAGGAAAAGCTGTGGGTCCAGGCACAGCGGCTGCTGCTGCTTCTCCTTCC
>NW_010335642.1:0-7471 GCF_000700745.2 Antrostomus carolinensis
GATGATGATGGTGGTGGTGATGATGGTGATGATGCTGATTACTCCGTGGCTCAGCCCCGGGTCTCTGGTTTCATTTCCTTTTTCCTGATCACGAATCAAATACAATAGAAGGAAATCACACTTAAAGAGACAGCTGCCCATTTCTTAACTGGGCTCCTGGGGATTCAGCGACACAAACAGCAGCGTCACGAAGGACACGGAGCTGGGGAAGGGGCTGGAGCACAAGTGTGATGAGTTCACGGCTGAGGGAACTGGGGTTGTTGAGCCTGGAGAAAAGGAGGCTGAGAGGAGACCTTCTCTCTCTCTACAACTACCCGTAAGGAGGGTGTAGGGAGGCAGGTGTGTGTCTTTTCTCTCAGGTAACTGGTGATAGAACAAGAGGAAATGGCCTCAAGTTGTGCCAGGGGAGGTTCAGATTGGATGTCAGGAAAAATTTCTTCACTGAAAGGGTTCTCAAGCACTGGAACAGGCTGCCCAGGGACGTGCTGGTGTCCCCATCGCTGGAGGGATTGAGAGGACGGCTAGACGAGGTGCTCAGAGATCTGGTTTAGTAGTGGACAGGTACAGTTGGACTCGATGATCTCCAAAGTCTTTTTCAACCAAACAGTTATATGATTCTCCAAGAGTCAGAGCTGGGGCTCCCCACAGCCAGGGCTACCAGCTGACCTTGTATTTTCACATGTCAAAGGCATTCATAACACCTTCTCGGAGGACTGGGGGTGCTCAGGTAAGTAGGCAACATGAAAATGATCCCAAGGGCTGGAAAAAAAATAAGTGCCTGGGACTGTGTTACTGGTTTCTTCTCAGCTCCACCCAGGACCAAAGAAACAGCCACTCTTACCTATAATCAATGCACGTGCCCTCACACACCCATATTTTTGTACGGTACTTTGAGATCTGCAGGTAAAGAATCTCAGTATTATTTTTCTACCTAGGATTCAAATTAGTCAACTAAATTGTGTCTCATGTATATCCCTCAGTGAACACTGTCTGCTCCTAGACATCCCCTAGTTCTTGGCCAGCCTTGTAACAAGTTCATATCTCGACAATGTTTGATGTTAATGAGCTATAAAAGCCAGAGAGGACAACGTATCGATCTGTAATTAATCACAGAGAAGCTAAAGATGGGAACGTCTTGCCTGAATATCTCTATTATTTCCCCTCCCACCCTTCCCCTCTCCATCAGCACAGCACATCCCGGAAAGGACTGATTTCCAGTGCCAGAGCAAAAACTGTTCCAGCAATTCCAGCATTTCCCAGTTTCTGTGGCATTAGATACTGGCTGTTGCTGGAGGCAGAGTTCTGTGTGAGATAAACTGTTTGCCCTGTTAATTCTTTTAAAAACAGGAAGAAAATATCTGTAATAAAGCACTAGTGAATAGCAGTAGAAATACTTAATTTCTATATTAATTCCCAGAAGAGAAATGTATTTGATGTCTATTTTTATGACCACATTCTAATTTTTTTTCAGCTTTTTTGGCAGCTAGGGATATAATATCTGCACGACATTAATGAGCCTGATTCAAAGATTAGTAATGTCAGCAGAAGGACTGTTATTCATTTCAAGGGGCTTTGAACCAAGCTCTCGCAATACTTTAGAGCCATCACTGGTCATTAGAACACATCTTTCTTAAAAACATTATCTCTGATGTATTTTAAGCTATTACAGTGTGCCAGTCACTCGTGCTTCTGTTAAAGGAAAAGACTCTTTTGTTATGTTTTGCAGACAGGGCTGAATTATATGATGACTATTTCATTTCTGATGTATTTACACTGTGATCAGAAAAGTAAAATGTAAACCTTGCCAGAAGACTGAATAATTAAATTATTATAAGAACCAATCCCTCAAAAAAAAACCACCCAAACCACCAAAACAAACAAAACAACAACAAAAACCTGCTAGGAACTTTATAATGTTGGCTCAAAAGATAAAAGATTAAATGTAAAGGTGGATCAAAACCATAAGGACTTCAAACATGTTAAAAGACCTTTCTATGAGCTTGGTTTCTCCTTGGTCTGTGTCTCAAGGCTTAATAAAATGTAAACTCTGAGTCAAAATTGCCTTGATGATTGGGATATTCATATTCTGGATAGCTTCTGATGGAATCTTGTGAACAATTCCATAATGCCAGGTAAATTTTCTGGTTTCAGACGGCATGGTTGTGCATACACTACAGACATACTGGCATGCTGCCTCCCTTCTATTTATTTTTCCAAAATTTAGAGGAAATTAATGTCTTTCAGACCTCTGTCCCTTCGGCTATCTAAAAGAGATCAGCTGGTTTAAAAGTTTTGGTGAGGCACAAAAACATCGACATTGGCACATAAAGAATTATTTCATTCCTTTGAAAAACAACATAAAAACAAGGACCTTCTTGCTGGGCATTTCATGCTAACCAAGAGCTGCATCTTCTACCACCTTTGAGGAACAAAGACATATACTTTGTATCATATTCTATCTATTATATACAAATATATATATATTATAAACATTTTATATATTATATTACACATATATTGGGACAATTAAATTTTCCTTTATTTGCTTTACATATAACAAACTCTTGCTCTGAACACTGAAATTTCCCATTTCCAGCTGAGGACTTTTGTGTCCCACCAGAACATCTGACCAGTAATCAAGAGAAACTTCTTTCTTTCACCTTGATCAAGTCCCTTAATATCTCTTTACCTCAATTTTCCCATCTGCAAATGTTTACTTCCCTCAGCAGAATTGGCTGGTGATTTACTTTTGCCTCCCGCTGAATAACGTTCCCAAAGACAAAGCGTGATTCAGCGCTAGAATTGGTGGTGCCGACATTTCCTGCACAGGGACAAAAAGACTGGCACTATTTTTAGTGAGGGCTTTTCTTTCCATTGTCCCTTTCTCTGGGAAGCTGTATTTTCCAGGGCTTTTTAGTGTGGCTTTTATTTTATTTTATTTTATTTTATGTGGGTGTTCATTGATTGAAAATCCTAAGGGATGAGTTTTGGTTTCAATTAACTTTTATTAATAAAGATCATGCTCTAGACTAATTCCCAGAGCATGGTTGAGATCAAACCCACTGTTGGTAACTGCATTCAGCATTCAGTGCTTGGAATAACGTGCCATGAATAAGTCCACTGGATTTTTCTAGATATTTCTCAATAAGAGAATCTGATGTAAAATTGCCTCGTTTCTATGAGTGGTGCCATCTAAAGAAATGGCTCAAGGTGCCTGTTTCCAAAGAAACATCCTCTCTTGAACTCAGTATGTTCAGCTGGGTTTTGGAAGGCCACAGGATCATCATCATCATCATCACCGCTCAGTCTCAGGTTGCTCCTACCTTTATTTCTTTAGTATATCCCAGCTTTATTCCCCCTGGAGCTTATGGATACTATTGAACTATTTCAGGTCACCCTCATTTAGAGGAGTCTGTGTTCAGTAAGATTAACTTCGCTGCCTTTAATAGCCAGTAATGCTGGTTGCCTAAAATGCAGTTTATGAAGATTGAAGAATTAAACCTCAGTGGCGGTGGCCTAGATTTTCTGTTAACACTTTCTCTGGGGCTGATAGAAAAGTCAAAACCGTGACTAAAGGTGAATGATTAACCTGAAAGGTGGCAGAGAAAGAGGAATCAGGATTTCAGTGATTTGGGCTGTGTTCTTCCACTGACCCACCATTTGGTGTTGGAATAATCACTGCTCTACTCCATGCCTCAGTTTACCTATTTGCAAAATGGAAGAATCCTCCTCCTTCCCACCACACAATAGACTGAAGCTTTGGCACACCAGACCTTTGGATGATGCTATAAAGACATGGCAAGTTTGGGTTGGTTTGGGTTTTTTGGACACAGCTTTGACACTGCAGAACAAGTTAGGACCTTGGTGTCTGTTAAAGAACACAGATACGTGAGGAGGACTATAAACCAGCTGCTGCTGAGGACATTTGACTATGCCATGGGAGAATCAATGCTCTATCAATAGTTACTCATATCACTACTATGTGATGTTAATGGCATGAAAGGCACCACATAATTCAAAGAAAAAAAAAAATATATTGCCTGTTCATGGGTCTGAAAATTTAATTTTTTAGCCAGTAATTTCTATTCTGGTCTGTGTGGTCTCCACAAATGCTGGTTTGGGTTTGTTTTTTTCTTTCATTTTCCTAGCTAGCATATTTTCTAACCTCCATGAGGACAGAAGTGATGATAACAAGGATAAGGAGTTTTCCTTGAGTGATGACCACATGCACTAACTTGAATGTACTTTGGAGGCTTTCGGTAAAGTGTGATTCAGAGAACTTAAAGACTCCTGTCCAAGGACGCACTTCTCTTTTTGAAGGTTAACCTTTCCTTTGAATGGGAAGAAAACAAACCAAAACAATAAAAACCACACTCAGGGTGACGTTTGCCCTGGGATTGTGAGGTCCAGACATTAGATAAGAAGCCTGGTGCATAAAGAAGTTTGAGCAGTTACAAAGTTTTGTTTGGTTTTGCCTTATTTTCTTCAACAAGCAACAAAGATGAAAAAAAAATAATAATAACCCAACCCAACTCTGTGTTTATAGCTGAGAGAAATCTCTGACTGCAGGTCACACCATGGATGATGAAAAGTAAGTTAGAGGCAGTCAGATGAAGGGATATTTCACTGCAAAAATGTGAAAGGTTCCCCCTCCCCATTTCCTCTCTCTCCTTTTATTGATTTCTCTTGCTCCCATCGAGCCCTCGCTGCCTCGCACACCAGCCAGATCCAATTACCCTGTCATGGTTTTCATAAGGCTCTCCAGTATAGCCCTTTCCAGTAATTTCACCTTTTTCCATGGTAAGTACTCTCTCCTATGCTCAGGCATGTGAATCATCCCAGTAAGGCACTGGGGATAGTTTTTATTTTGGTATTAAATATCTCATCCCGACCCAGACACATCAGAGGAGACCTGCCCAGGAACCGAAATGGGCTTTGAGTCAGAGCCACAAATACTTTTAGTTTAGAAAATAACTGGTGACTGAGAAAGCAATTCCCTCAGGGAAAATTTCAGATGGAGTCACAGACCAACCAGAAACTGTAGCTCAGGCTCCCCTGTTTATATATATACACACAACATCAGTATAGATATATTTATATATTTATGTATTTTTATATATATACACATCTGTACGTGCGTGTCTATGTACTGTGTATATAATTATACATTTGTGCATGTGCCCACACAGACACAGACAGACCTCTAAGTCATGTAGGTTCAACTTCTGCAGCTTTCCAAGCTGTTTCCCAAACAAAAGCAGCTTTTCAAGATCACCGCCAGCTCTAGCCAACACACTATTTCATGTTCTCATCTGCGAGAGTCACCAGGTAGATGTAGTAACCTTGGCACCAGCTGGCAACTCACCAGACAGTCTATCAGCATTCCAGGAATACATCAGTCCTTTTGTTCCTCTATGTAACGTCCTTACTTTTGCTTTTAATTCTTTCTGCAGATTTAACATGTGATAAAGCAATTTTCCCAAATTAAATGTAACAGGAGGTAGTTCTAATGAGGAAGCCTGGCATCACCTAGTTCACATTGACCATCCTGGTGCCACCAGAGTGGTGCTACCAGAAGCAGAGCGGTCTAACGAGGAGCAGGCAGCAGATTGGAGAGATGAGTTTTGCTTCTTGCTGTACCACTGAGTAGAAAACTCACTTGGGCAAGACTTCGTGCCTCAATTTCCCTTTTCCTGGCCATGTTTTCCTTTTTCAGCCTCTGAAATTCAACCAGGCAAATCACTGTTTTTGGCATTTCTGGATGTACCGTTGACTGGCCATGGAAACAATGTGACCTCCTGCTGTCCCATCCCCATGCACATGCATACCCCCAAAAACACATGCCCTGGGGACAGTATAATGTGCTTACACTTCGTGTGTAAGTACCAAGGACCTCTGGAAAAAAATGACCAGAAGAAAAACAAACAGCTCAATTCATTGTTGTTACACCAGCTCGAATGAAAACTGCAGCGTAGAGGAGCCAAGTTCACCTCTTCACTTCAGAAGCTGGAGCTCAGCTTCAAATCTCATCACTCACTTTCCCACATTCCCTATAGAAATTAAAGTGCTTCATACTGTGAGTCTGTCCAAGCTCCATCCATAGACTGATGTGCTGGACCACTTCATACTCACTAATTCACCCTACTTCACTAGCCCACCTTCAGCAGATCTAATGCTCCACAGAAATTTCCTCACTTGGGTATTTCTGCCACAACCTTCAAATTGTTTCTCTTTTTCTACATAACAAGGCTCTGTCACAGTCGTACCAACCACCTAATTACTAACCTTGACCTTGGGAAAAAGAAAAAATAAAAGAAGCAGAGTGCATTTAATAACAACCCCAGTGAGCTGAGGCGGCTTTACAATTATGTTGCATAATGTAGTCATGAGAAGAGGGTTACCAGGGAGATAATGGTAAACATCAGCCTTAATTCTGTCTGAAAAATAATTGGAGTCATCTCCCTTTGTGGCTGGGGTAGAGGAGAAAATTGGATGGGTAAATTTCCAGTTACTGCAGATGTTAGTAGAACATGCTGCACTCCACCATTGGACCAAATTCTTAGCTACATCTAAATGCTGCGGGTATGAAGTGTCTGGCTTCCTCTCCACACACACAAGTCTGTGGGCAAGCAGCATTTAAATGACAAATCAGCTTTGGTGGCAGCACAACTGGTATCTTGCCACACTGTCACTACATCTCCTCTTTACAGTAGCCCTATCAAACTCTTCTCTTTCATACAATCATAAAATTGTTTTGGTTGGAAAAGACCTTTAAGATCTTTGAGTCCAACCATAAACCCAACACTGCTGAGTCCACCACTAATCCGTGTCCCTAAGCACCACATTTGTCTGAGTATTCATCAGTCCTGAGCCATTTTAAAAACATATCACCCTTACAGCCCTTTGTGACCTTGTCCACGAGGGTTGAAATTCTCCTGGTGCAATCTTTTTGCCTTTTCTGGGTTGCTGTGAAAGCATTCCATGGGGGAATCTGCTGCTGGCAGCTGCCCCTTGTCCTGCCTCCTTGCTCTCTGCACTGGTTACAGCTCTGAAGAACCTGGCTCATCTCTGGAGCACCTCCACAACTATTAGCAGTGCCACCTCCTTGCTCTGGCAGGACATGGAGAAGTCATGTGCATGGCAAAGGAAGAGAGATGGGATGCTGAGAGGCTTGCTGGCAGAGCATTTGTTCCTTTCCCACGCCATCTGGTCATCACCATCCATCACTGGTTTTTGCTTCTCTACTGATATTGACAGAAGGTCTGTGGACTTGGTGCCACTGGAACCATGGTCAGGGCTGCTCTCAGTTTAGAAATACATCCAGAAGAAGAACAATAGACATTTTGCTCTGGGGTGCACCCTTCCCTGGAGCTCTCCTTTCTAGTTTCTTACCCTCTTTTGGGACCTTTAGACTCTGATGTCACCTCCTCAAATTATCACCATGAAGCTGTGGCTTCTCTTCCTGGTGAAC
>NW_010335642.1:7494-38389 GCF_000700745.2 Antrostomus carolinensis
AAGCCTAACGATGTCTGGGCATGCTTCCCTGCATTTTCTGCTCCAGCCAGAGCCTCCACCTGAGGCCAGGTGCCTCCCTCATCCTGCCTGTGCTACAACTCTCTCCAGATATTTCAGGCAGTGAGTTCTTCAGCCTTTATTTATATTTAGAGCAGACATTTAATTCCACAACCACAGGGGCTGAGTGGTTTTGGATTAAACTCTGGTTTCAATTCCTCACTGACTCAGTTCTAGAGTTAACTAAGCCCAGTGACATGTAGGTGCAACAACTAAGTGCATGTCACATATGTATCAGCTGGACTTGACTGACTTGGTCACTCCAACGACTTCCATCAAGGTCCCAGGGTGGAATGATTCAGCATTTTCTGTTACTGTTTAAGTGGAAGCAGCATTAGAAAGTTGCTTGTGTTTTCTGGTGTGAAATTTCTGTCAGATCTGGTGTGAAGTTTCTGTCAGCTCTGGTTTGGAGCATCTCTGGAGCAGCAGGGGCTGACACAGGAGGTCCTGGTGGATCTAGGTGGTTGGATCCCAGCGATGCAGCAGGTAGCACTGGGAGTGATGATGGTTATGTGGTATGGAGTGGGAGAACTGGAGGACCAGTGGACAAACCTGTGGCAAGCATACACTTTGCAGTGCTTGCAGCTCTTGCATCTCCCATCTGCTAGGCAATTTGTGAGCTCAAGTCCCATCTCAAGGACACAGAGACCTCTTTTTGGCAGAGCAGCCAGTCCATCCACTTCCAATTGCTTCTGGTTCCACTCAAACAATGTCTTCTCTGCCATAGCTTTCCACGAGCTATGGGTAACCTCAGCACGACCAAGCTCTGGCTGGCTGTGAAACCCAAGCCCTGCTAGGCTGGGCCAGCATCCAGCACTGCAGTACCGCTGTACTCTCCCTCTCCGTTCCTCAACAGATCTCTCTTGGTGTCGAGCCACACTTGTTGGCACAAACACCTCCTTTAGAGCTGCTTTCTGCTACCCAATTAGAAGGCTGTCAGCGATGAGGCCATCACTCCTCCGGCAGCTTCTGACAAGCCTGGACACTGCTGTACTGCTGCAGAAGATGAAAGGAGCTTTGCCTTTGTGTTATTCAGCAGCTGTGTGCCAGCCAGAAACTCATTCCCCTTCCCAATGAATGTGTGTGTGGAACCACTACCAGGCTCTGTAAGCCTGTCTTCATTCCTAATTAAAAGGAACACACTCTCGAAAGAACAGAGCTGTCTAATACACCTTTCTCCCCCATTTCCCCTTTCACCAAGCCTCAAGAGAGTTGCAGTTCCTGGGAATTAGAGATTTCAGGGGGTGGAGGTGCTTTCTAGTAGTTACACCAGGGCTGAGCATCAGGAATCCCAGATTCTTTTAAATGATTAATTTAGAAGTGATGGCAATTGCATCTTCTCTCCAGCCATTGCTTTCTGCACTGCACATCCTCTGAAAATGAGGAATGGATGGGTGGGCTCTGCTTTTACCCCCAGGTCTGTGCTAGGCTGGTAGCAGCAGAACCTCATTCTGCTCTGAAGGCTCTTTGGCAGCCGGCGTGAAATGAGATGAATGACAATCCCGTACATTAACTTTACCACCAAGCATAAAGATTACTGGGTAGTACAAAAGAAATGTTGCTTTAATCTCCTGCAGCAGTACAGAGGTGCTGGGATTTGTCAGGCACCAGCAGAAGGAGTGATGGTCTGTCTGAGGGGGGACCAGATCCCAACAGCATCCCAGGGCACATCTCAGACTGCCCTTGGCCCATTAACTTCCAAATTCTGGCTTCATTACACGGTAAACCTGACTGATGGAATATGTAGAGCTGAAACCCAACTGAGATAATTGATTACCTATAAATTCCATCTAAACTCCTCAAGAAGTGGAACAAGCACGTACAGACTACTTAGAGCTTGTAAATTCACTTAGCGTCAGACAAACTGTACCTACTTCCACTGGTGTAAATCTGGAGTAATTCCACTGAAGTATAGGAAATGTAAGGTCAGTGGAGTTGACCAGCATTAAACTAGCATCGTTGAGAATAATTTTTTAGCTATAAAGAATGACAGATAAACGTCCTTTGAATTTCTGACCCCGCTAGGAAAATGAAATACAAGATGTGGAAAGTCTTTGAAACTGATAGAAACGTCTCCGTCTTAGATCTCTCTGTGTTAATCAAAACAAGGCACTGTAATCAGCTCCGATTCTAGGTCTATCTGGAAGGAACAAAGTGAACTTAGAAAATTAAATCATTTAACACATTATTTCCTTCCTCATTTCGGTGCCGATTGAGCTTATTGCACAATTTCTCCTCCCCTGCCCTGCAGCCGGGTTATTCCGCAGCCTGTGTGGGCCGTGGCAGGGCAGGAAGGTACCAGTGTTCCTGTTTACTGGTGGGATCTCTGCTTTGGAGATTCCTCTTTAGACTCAGAGATTTCTTCACTGCCTTCCTGACGTCTGATTTCCCATTTGCTTTCCCACCTACTGAGTAGGAAACTGGGGAAAGACCTAAAGAGGGACTATTCACCTGCACTATTAAACCACCCCAGCAAAATCCTGGGTTTGTAGCCATAGTTAAAACCATAACCATCTTCTGGAGGAGTTTCTTCCAGCCTTACTCGAGTGAAACACACTCTGTTGAAAGTGCAATTTTGCTGGGATGAATTATTCCATGCTAGGAGCTTTTGCCAACACTGCGATGTTGATCAGGCATCATTTCTCCCTCCGCCTCTGCCTGAGCCAGTCAAAGTCTGGAATGTAGGTTGTAATTGATAAACCTTATCTTATAGATTTGGGGTTTTTTAGGTTTTAGATTTATTTTATAGATTTATAGTTTCAATCTAGAAAGTATTTTATGAGTAGCAATTGCTCAGGGAATATTCTAAAAATAATTTGTTTATTTTACATAATAGGAAAAATAATATTTACATAGCCAGTGGCCTGGGCAGAGGAAAAACATTTCTAGGGTGAGAAAATTCCCCTAATACTTCAATGACAGTTATGAAAAATACGATAGTTTGCAACCTCAGGGTGATTTTCTGCATTTTTTTCCCATCACCCTGTGGGTGTTGTAGAATTAGTGGACATTTCAGTTATTATTTAGCCATGGAAAAGACATCATTTTAATTTGGAAGGTGGGATTGGCTTTGCTTTCTTAGGAGAGTGTCCACTGAAATCCTACTGGTGCATTCTGCTCCGTTGCTTTTCCACAACTTGCTTCAAGTTTTTGTCAGACTTTGTTCATTAATTTTGTTTTTTTCCTATTCTCTTCAACCCTCTTTCCAGCCCTTCTGTGTTTATAAGAATTCACCAAAACACTGAGCATGAATTTCTAGCCAGACAAAAATAACTCTTCTCAGGAAAAGTTGACCAGTTAGAGTTGATGATCTTAAAGGTCTTTTCCAACCTCAATGATTCTATGATTCTAAAAGCACCCACTGTAGTTTTCTAATTATTTCTACTTCAAATAGACTTCCTGTTAACTACACCTACAGGAATTAAATGCAAATCTGTTACGCATCAGTTTCTTGACTAAAGTACTTTACATTCCACGGCTAATAATAAGCGATGATTTTCAATTGACAACTTATTTCCTCCCCGGTGTCATTTAGGGAAAGTGTCAAGGAGAAAACTGTCAGGGAGAGAAATAATCATAAAAAATGGTTGTTGGCCTGGCTGGGTTTCCTGCAAAGGCTGCCTCTGCACAGATGGTTTCCTGAGATAGCTCTGCCGGGGCACCACAGCTTGCTGGGTATGGACTCATAGATATCAGCAGTGAAGGTTTGATGGCTGTAAAACATCTCTGGGTTAGGGCTTCACCTGTGGTTGGGTCATTCAGGCTTCTTGGACCTGTATCAGAAAATGGACGAAATATTTGCCCGTGTGTTTCTCTGATTTCTGGCAGCAAAGAGAAGGGTTCAGGGTTTAAACCTCACAGTTTTCTGTGTTTATGCAGGACAGGTACAAAGCAGTAAACTGAGGTATGGAGCAGTAGAGTACTTTGTTCCAGGGACCATATGAGCAGAGGTGGGCTATGAACTATGAGACTTAGCATGATGTGGTAGCCAATAGCTTATATTTCTTATTTTCACTATGCTTTCCTGGCAAAATTCCAACCCCAACAGCATCCTGGCCTGTATCAGCACTAGTGTGGCCAGTAGGACCAAGGAAGTTCTCTTCCCCCTGTACTGGGCACTGGTGAGGCCGCACCTCAAGTGCTGGGTTCAGTTTTGGGCTCCTCACTACAAGAAGGACATGGAGGTGCTGGAACTTGTCCAGAGAAGAGCAACGAAGCTGGTGAAGGGTTTGGAGGACAAGTCTTACAAGGAGCAGCTGAGGGAACTGGCATTGTTTAGCCTGGAGAAAAGCAGGTTGATGTGAGACCTGATCACTCTTTAGAACTACTGAAAGGAGGTTGTAGTGAAGTGAGTGTTGGTCTCTTCTCTCACGTAACTAATGATAGGACGAGAGGAAATGGTCTCAAGTTGCTCCAGAAAAGGTTTAGATTGGATATTGGGAAAAATTTCTTTACTGAAAGAGTGGTCAAGTATTGGAACAGGTTGCCCAGGGAAGTGGTGGAGTCACCATCCCTGGAGGTGTTCAAAAAATGTGCAGACATGGCACTTCAAGACATGGTTTAGTGGGCATGGTGGTCTTGGGTTGGCGGTTGGACTTGATGATCTTAGAGGTTTTTTCCAACCTTAATGATTCTATGATTCTCTTACTTTCACCATTGTAGGTGAAGGGACGTAGGACATATTACTGTTGTCACAAGTCTTCATGTCTTTACTCCCAGAGTTTCCTCCCTCCTTGTATTCCTGTTTCTTTCCAAGCCAAAGGAAACGCAGCGTGGGAACGCTTCTTGTTTGCTGCTCTAACATAAGCATCAGGATCAGACGTAAAGCAATTCCTTCATCAGTCAACAGGGAAAGCCCTCTCTTTGCAACAACACAAGCTGTCCTACGCTATTCCTGGGACTGTCTGTCACCCCATATGACTAAAATTACAACAAGGACAAGTTGAGACCCCACAGCAACACAAAATGCAGCAGAGACTGTAAAACCATCTTTCCATGCCATGCAGTCCACGCTGTGTACCTTCCCTGGATCTGCAGTAAATCAAGCCCAGGTATTGCTTGCAGCATTTAAAAACCTGATTTCTCCACCCTGAAGAGTGGTTGGTGAAGCTGGTGTCCTGGGAAGAGTGCATGGACACAACAGCAGAAGCACTGACAAGGAAACCCAGATGTCTGGATCTTCTGAATCTTGGTTCAGAAAGACTTCCCCAACCATTCTGCTGGTGGTCCCTTGCATAACACCTCTGCAGTTTTCAATTCTTCTATGTAAAGGCTGATTTCCCATTTTCTGAGTTTGAAGTGAGTTTAATTGTGCTCTCTGTTACACCATTGGTAACTCAAGTATAGAATTTGTCCAGATATTCCTTCTACAAGCACATATGTTTCATTAATGTTGGGACAACGTGGTCTTGTGCAATGAAAATACATGAAAGTTTGAAAATTAGTCTAAAACCATGAAATCAAACTGGATTTTCAAGGGGGAAAAAAAAGCCTCAGTCCCACTGGGTACAGCTTCAGCAAGGTATCTTTCATTTGTTATGAAAGCCTGAGGTTTTTTTCCTTCCAAAGGTTTTATTTTAATTATGTTTGAACGATTGTATGATTGATTGACAGATGGAGAGACAGAAATGCAACCAGAGGGACCCTATTAGGGACAATCTCTTCCCAGTTGCCTTGGTCAACATCTCCCTGAAGCCTATCAGCTCTTGCCTGTACTGGCTCACATCAAACCCAACTTTCCAAAAACTTGGTGGAGCTTGAATTTCTGGCAGAAACCACTAAGCGTGTATGCACACATTTATAATAAATTTTTAAATTGTCTTTTTCACCTCCTTTCTTTGAAATTTTAGTTTCCTAACAAGCTGCCCTTTTTTCTTTAATTCCACAGGAAAAAAAAACCCCTACCTTTAAGATCCACACTGGACTCTTTTATCACCACGATATTTATTGCTAATTGACCCACGGAACCTAAGCAGCATATAACCCTCTATTTTATTTTTTTTTTATTTAATTTTTTGACCACAATCCATTTCCCCTGTGTGCATGTGTTTCCCTCGCTCCCTGTATCTCATCCCATCCCATTAGCTCTCTGTGCTGAATAGCCTGTTCCAGGACATCAAACTTTAATTTAAACAGAAGATGATCAATAAGCTTAGCAAATTGCCTATGGCAACATCAGCAGTTTGAATCAAAGGGTTTTATAGGTAATTTAAAGGGCATCCTCCTTCACCCCCACGATGTGGTGTATACCTAGTGCTTGCTTTGCCAATTACAGCTCCGTTGGCTACACAAGAGGAGTAACAGCTTTTTCTCCACGCACGAGCTGGGCAATGGTACATGGCATCTATTCCAGGTGGGTTTGATAGTGTGTTTTGAAACCACAAATGGCAGGGCATCTCAGAGGGGAGAAAAATCTAACTCGTGAGACTTGTTTAAAAAAAAAACACACCAGAGATTAGAATTAATATCAGCACTAAAGAAAGAGAGATGTAAAGGGAAATACATGTACTCCTCAGTCCAGCCCTGTTCTGCTGGTGCCGTGGCTTGGGACCACCATAATTTTATGTAAGGGAGGAAAGACTCTATTTTAATCTGTTTCTAGAATCTCACCAGTTTGATTTGCAGACATCTTAAGTAAATCCACAATATTTATATCAGAGAGTTTGCATAAGAACAAATTCCATCCATAACCACAGTTTTAAAGATGCTTTGTTTGTACGTCCACGTCAGCGGACCTGGATGATCATAATTTAAAATTGCAAATACATTTATATTGATCTTTCCTTGAGGACACAAAGAGTTGGTTTGAATACAATTGTGATGAAGATGAACCAGTGAGTTGGACTGATGGCTCAATAAAGCCAACAGCTGCCTGACCCATGGGTGATGGTTCCCAGTTTCCCTCTGTCTTTTATCTTCTGTACCAGCAGCAGGTGAATATTGAAGACCTATCAAATTGACTTGAGTTACCAGTTATCTTTCTTGGAAGAAGAAATTTGTTGTTGATTATGGGAGAGAGGAAAAGAAACATCATGAAAATGGGCATCAGTCAGAGAGCAACGCAGAAGATGGCTTCCAGCCAGCCCATGGGAGAAAGCAAAAACCTCTAGAGAAGGTTTTCCGTGGGATTCATGGAATCTTGTGTTACAGAGCAGGGTTCTTGGGGCAGGAGGTTGCAGCAGCAAACATCCCTGGCCCATGTTTCAGACTCATAAACATTGTGTCCTGTTATTTAGGAGCACAGCGGGGCCAATAAGGCCCTTGTAAAAGGGGATGTAGGGTTCTAAAAGCACTCAGCTCCTAGCTGGCTCTAGGTCGGAAATTACACAATGGATGTTGAAATGTTGGCTTGTTGAAAAGTTGTCATTCGAGTAATGGATGCTTTATTTCCTGTTTTTGCTGAAAGCTAAAGCGAAACATAATTAGCAAGTGAGAAAGCAACCTTGGCAGCCAAACAAAAAAAGCACATTTTAGGTGCCTGAGCCAATTAAAATTGTTTATGTAGCCCATGAACAATATTTTTCTCCAAATCATTATAACTGAGAGAATTCATCATCACCCAGCCAGGCTTGCTGCTCACAGACCTGATCCTGTGTCATGCCGTGTGCCATCAGCTCCCGGGGATGAACTGAGGGCACACTGCAATGTCCAAGATGCTTGTAGGGATAAAACACAACAGACTTGTGACTTAACTCCCATTTCTTTCAGTTCTGGGTTGATCCTGAGCATACAAGAACTTTAATTTGCCTTCATGATTGAAATGTATATTAATTTTAGATGACAAGTCTCATTTTTTTCAGCCTGTCTTACATTGCAGAAGCTGAGATCCTCACCTTTTCATTCTGTAAACTCATGGTTTAAAAAACTCACCGTCTTCCTTTCGATACTCGAATCCATGCCCTGCTTGATTCTCACATGGATGCTCAGAGGTTGAGTTTCTGATTATGTAAGGTCTGGCTTCTTTTCTTGTTAGATGACAAAATAATCCATTAAGAAAACCCAATAGGTGGACAAGAATTACTGCTATTGAGTACGATGTTCATCTGCTCCTCTCATAACAAATTACGGTGCTTTCCATTTGTCTCTGAATTCTCAGCTTTCATTCCTGGATGCGTAGTCATTTTATGTGCCATATTTTAATGTGTTTTTATGAA
Source organism: Antrostomus carolinensis (assembly GCF_000700745.2). Classification (NCBI taxonomy): domain Eukaryota; kingdom Metazoa; phylum Chordata; class Aves; order Caprimulgiformes; family Caprimulgidae; genus Antrostomus; species Antrostomus carolinensis. The sequence continues at coordinate 15,705 of NW_010335642.1, forward strand.
TTGGCCTGTTTTAATGTTTTGCTTGTTTCTGAAGCAAAGAGGAATCTGGTTGTGAAAATTATCACCGCCCTTCAGGAAAAGTTACATATTAAACAGACAAAAGTGAATGGATCGATACAAAGGAGAAATGATTTTTCTCCTATCTAGCCCATCACCAAGCAATAAACACTACGTGCAGACACGTGCCAGATGAACACTCTCTGTGTCTAGACTTGCCCAAAGTTGTATTTTTCTGTAGCTGTGTTTTGCTTGCTGCCTATTTCTGGCCGTGTTCAATGTGCGTGCGGGCGTGCGTGTTTATGTTATCGAGCACGGCTTGTTTTGTTTCGAGACTTTCAGAAAGAAAAATGAATTGGGTGTGACTTACCCTGAGAATGTTCTCAAAACAAAACCTTGGGTGGGTGTTCAGTCTGTTTTGATTTGCCCTTGGTACAGAGTCTAGAGCACAAATAGGGTGAGTAGACTCATGGATTGTAGCTGCTGGAAGCAGAAATCCTGGGTTGAGGCTCCAATCCTCACTGATCTGAAGTGCTAAGAAGGTGCCTTGGTACTTACAGTGCCAGTGAAATACTGGGAGAAGCTTGTGTAGGAAAAGTTCTTGCACTTCCAGTACCTGAAGGGGCTGCAGGAAGCTGGGGAGGGACTTTTGACAAGGGCAGGGAGTGATACAACAAGGGGTGATGGCTTTAAACTGGAAGAGGGGAGATTTAGATCAGACATTAGGAAGATATTCTTCACTGTGAGGGTGGTGAGACAGTGTCCCAGGTTGGGCAGAGAAGTTGTGGCTGCTCCTCCCTGGAAGTGTTCTTGGCCAGGTTGGATGAGGCTTTGAGCAACCTGGTCTAGTGGAAGGTGTCCCTGCTGATGGCAGGGGGGTTGGGACTGGATGAGCTTTAAGGTCCCTTCCAACCCAAACCAGTCTGTGATTCTATGAAATACAGACCTTGGCATTTATTTACTGCTAGCAGCTTACATATCAGTACTCATAGGTTAGTAATCAAACTGTGTCTAAGAAACCGTAGAGCTTAAATTGTTATAACTTACCAGTGGTTCACAAGGTTGTTATGATCTCTGCTGCTGGCTCAGGGTCTCAGCTCAGCTTGTGCTGAGAAATCCTCTTCACACCTCAGTTAGGAAAACTGGGACCAGCTGGCTCCTCTGGAGTAACCAGACCTGAAGTGCTGGCTGACAAAACCAGCAACATTTAACCTGGTTGTGAATCTGCTTCCCAAAGAAGTCGTCTCCTTGGCATGTTCCTCCAGTTCTCTTACTTTACTCAGAAACACGTTCCTAGGTCCTGAAAATCATCTGTCTTTACTTTGTTGCTGCTCTGCATAGGAAAGAAAAAAAAAGCAGCATAAAGTTTTAATACTTGTGTTAGCCCCAGTCTTATGCACCAAGAAAGGTTTTGATCTGGCTAATAGGCCGTTTTATTTAGTAACAGAGTGGTGAGTATAAAATCAGTGCTGAAACATGATGTGCATGTTCTTACCTGATCAAACAAGATATTTTTTTCTATGAAATGGATTAGCCCCGAGTGGGTCTAGCAGTTCTCTTTGATAAATGTATCTCACTGAAATAGTCTATGATGGGGTTGAGAAAGGAGCAGCCTGGTAAGACCACGATAGCCTACAAACGACTTTGAATGAAACAATTGCTTGTCTAAAAGCTAACGATTTGGTCAAATCATTGCTATTGTGAGGTTGTGGGTTTCCTATTACTGTCATTGTGGCATTAATACACTGAGAAATTCAGATAGTTTATCAGCATCCATTAAGGAATGGAAGGAAATGAGGACAAAAGCCTGTTGTTTATTCAAGGTTGTGTTTTATTTATCCTCTGGCTTTTAAAAGCCTCTTGTTTTATGTGCCTTCTGGGCACACAGGCTTCAATTTAAAAACATCACCACTAAAACAAACAACCCAACTGACAAAAGTCATCTCAGGGAGAACAACTGGGATGTAAAAGCAACTCAGTACTTGCAATACCCCTTGAAGTAAAAGCTTTCCGCTGAGGTTTGAAGGTTGATGACCCCTAGATCAGAACAAACGGGGAAATCGTGACTCCCCAGCAAAGAGGATGTTCTTCCTTTGGCTCTTCAGACTTTATATCTGTGAACTCTTAGCTGTCTGGGCTCCTGAGATGGAGGTTAAGAGGTTGTGTGGGGGATGCAGGACTGGGGGATGTGTTCACATCCCTTTGCATACCACCACCATGCTAGTATGGAGCTCAATTAAGTCATGAGCATTTCCATGTATAATAGGTGGAAAAAAACAGACAGGAAAAGTTGAGATAGAAGGGCAAATATTTCTATTTCTGTGGACAGATGATAAGCATAAAACCTTGTGAGCTTTCTCCCCAGTGCTATCTGATTTTCCAGCCTCTTCTCTGACAGCTCAAGGTTCACACATTTTCCTTTTTGTTACCCAGAGTTAAAGTCACCAAACAGCAAAACAGTGCAACATTCCAAAATGGCCCATTGGCAGAATTTTTCTGTTTGTTTTATTGCTTCTTTTTCTGACCCATCAGGGACTGTCAGCAGGTCTGTGCTGAGGATAGACTCAGTTGGGTAGAAACAGTTATTAGTATTTTCTTCCAAGAGACACTCTTGCATTTATTTTCACAAATTTCACTGGTTCTCCTTCACCACCACCCCATGTCCCCAGATCCACCTAACCAGGGTGGGACCTAGAAGTCCTCACCTGTGTTCCAGCAAGATGGGAAATCCTTTCTGACCTGCATTCCCCTGACCCCATTCTATGCTCCCTGGCCATCTCTCCAGAACCAACTCCTGTCTGGGGACCAGCTCAACTGTGGTGGACAGCAGTAGAGTCCTGAGAATCTGGGGACTCCTGTGGGCAGCATTTTGCAAATCCAAGAGGCTCAAGTACTATTCCCATCCTGGGAACCTATTCTAGCAAGACAACAAACAGTTTGAAACTCATTCACTGCTGCTAATAATGGTAGAGAAAAACTGTAAAAGCATCTAAGAATCTCTTCTTTGGAAATCTCAGATGTCACTTTCAGTAGATGTTGAAGCCCTTGGTCAGTTTGAAATTGTCACCTGCTATCTTTTTTCAAACCATGCATTTGTGTGGCATTTTGTTGTGGTAGGTTCTCTTCGTTGCTTTGTCTACTTCAATTAAAATCCTGACATTTTCTCACACAACTGGCCCTGAGGATTGGCTTTTTTTTTACCCTTCTGCAGAAGTCTATTTGTAGCAGGCAGTTGTGAGGTTGATGTTGAGGCTTTGGTGTGGTGTTACGAAGACCTCCCTTAGTGACTGACCTCAATGTCACTCTGAGACTGTAAAAAATGGTGAGAGACTGCCCCTCTTCATCTGTATCAGGATGGGGACACATCCTGTGATGGCCATCAAACCAAATGTCAACAGACCCAGCAGTGTTCATGGATTCCTGAGATCTCTGATTCTCACCACTGGACTAGTAAATATTGTTTAAAACCTCAAAAGATCCGACTTGAAGACACAGCAAGGAACTTGGACTGATCAACAGTAGACCTCATCTCTGCACATCCCTACAAATCCCAAAACACACAGGAAGCAAAAGCAGAGCAAACCAGCGCTTAGAATTTAGCTTAAAAGATCAGGTGAGTTTCCCAGTGAGATTCTGTTTTATTAACCAAATCAAGTGATCTGTTTCCTTTTGTAGAACATGCTGAGAGCAGGGCTGGCTCTCACCACGTAATCCAAATGCAAGTACTGTCTGCACAGTTCTCACACTGTGTACTTCAGGGTGGGTGGATGTGTTTATGGGTGGATGGATGGGCGTGTAGGTCCTGGTCAGTCTAACAGACAAATTATATTGATGGGGAGTAGATGAAATTAAGCTATCTCACCACTTGGACAGTGTTAAGAGGCCATTATGTCAACTAGTTTTATAAAAGAACCAACTTCCCAGCTCCTGTGCTGTGGTCACATATATTGTGGCATGTCTATCATTTAGAAAGAACTTCCAAGGGAGGTCATCTGAAAGGGAATAAAGTGTAGGAACTGCGTAACCCAAGGATCTTCATCATCTTCCTACACTAGGGCAGTTCTTTCCATTGACTAATGTTGCCCGATGAAGGTGGCTTTCCCAGTACAAACTGGTGGAACATTCAGGGAAGTGATGGCACCAGTTGTGATGGCACCAGTTTGCACTGGACCCTGCACTCCATTCTTGCACACGCCAAGTTTTTTATGTTCTGTTGAGGAAATACAGCAATGTTTGGAGAAGCCAAGCAGGGAGGCAAAGAGGAACCAGGGCTCTTTTAAAATACTTTGGCCACAAAAAAAAGTCCTAAAAGGTTTTTGTTTGTTTTTTTTCCTGCACTCTATCCCATCCACGTGGAGAGACCAGCAGCCAATTGCATTATAGGGCTGCTGATTACTTATGATTCCTTTCCTGTGAGGACAGGCCCTGATGTGTTGTTCTTTGATAACGCTGGCTCCTTTAGAGCAATAATGCTGGTACAGTTTCCTGCCTAATCGGAGAGCAATTACTGTACCTCAAAAGGGAAAACATTTAGAAGAACCCAGTTTTAGCTCAGAAGTGATAGCGGAATGTTTTCTTGCTAAGCCATGGGTGGACTTGAGCTCATTCAAGCATCTCCCATGGCAACACGTGACAAAAATCAAAGAGATAGGAGAAGCTGAAGGTCGTTCTTATCTACCATGTTGCTATATGATCAGGATCCCTTGCTGCCTGCATGGTTTGGGAGCTGAGATTTTGTTGGTGCCCATCAGCTGTAAGGGAACGTGGAATCTTTTTCCTCATGGTCCCTAATCTGAATTTGCTCTAGTTTCAGAGTGTTCACTATCCCTGATTTCTGATCTGTGTTAACTGAAATAGTGGCCTTGGTCAGCTCCTCACTGATGGCAGGTGACCACACCCAGCAGCAGAAGGCTGTACTTCAATGGTTTGTAGAGGTTTTGATGCCTTTTCTTAGCTGGTAAACCCATTGTTATTTTCAAATGAATTTGCTAATCCTGTATGGGAACAAAAATCAAAGATGAAAGTGTTGAAAGGTTATTCCAGCAGAGTGCTGTATCCAAAGACAGTATTTTCCTGTTGTTTTGGAAGGAAACTGGCAAACAGAATATCTAGGGGGGGGGAAATAGTCTCTGCTTAGACTTCAGGCACATTTCTGGTGATCCAGTGCTTTCTTTAGGACTCACGCACTCAGGCATTTCCACCTAAGCCTGAGGCGTGTGCTTTTGACCTCCTTGCCGGAGAAGTCTCTGGCTACAAAGGGTGTGTGTCTGTGGTGAGAGAAGCGGCTATCTTATTGAAGTCAAGCAGGGAAAGGAAATGACTCAATCATCAAAAGGCCCTTCTTCCTCAGGGAACTGTCCTTAATCAGTATTATCCCGTTACAATAATACTATTTCAGAAGGACTGTGAACCAGAGCACGGCGTAGCCATGTAAACTGCTTCCTGTATTTGCCAAACAAAACAGCATTCAGCAATTAATAGAATTTCACTATTAGCCCTGCTATGATAAAACAACAAAATGTGGCTGTTCATCCTGCAGCCTATCTTGGTGCAATCCTTCTCCCAGGAAGAATCTTTTTCTTTTGGATCTACGTTACCTGCTGCTTCAGGAAAGAAGAAAGAAGAATAAACAAGATTGCTTGCATTTTGCTTGGCTTAAAAGTGTCATCGCTATGAAAATTGTCCTCATTACCCTTGCAAGAGCTATTGCAAAGCTTCCTCCTGGGATCCCCTGATTAGTCATTGCTTTAGTATTAAGCTGGGATACTTTGTGTTGCTTGCCAGGGATCCTGTACAATCTCTACCTTTTGGTGCTTGATAATAGGCAGCTCCAGAAGTTGGCAGCGGAAGCTACAGAATAAAGCAGTGGGTCCTTCAGAGCTCAGGGACCAGGAGTATTACAGAGACTCAGCTCGCCGTAATTAACTCTGATTAAACACAGCCACAGATGGGCAGCATCTCAGCAACAAATGGGCCATTTGTTCTTCTTTGGTTTGATAGGAGAGAAGCTTGTAACGCGATGAGAAAACGCAACTCGTAACTTGCTCTCCCCTCACCATTTCCCTTTTAGCACTGTCCATCAGTCCTCTCCATGGCTGGGCACGGAAGGGTTGCAGGTTGACTTTCCTATGTGTCTGGCAGTAAAATCACACCAGGGATGAAATGGAAATTTCTGGTCCTGCAATCAAGGCTCTCGCTGCTGCATTTGTAATTGTAGTGGCACCTGAGGTCTGATGGAGGAACTGGCTCTCCGTGGTAGCAACATGGTTTGACCATCCAGTGAGCAGATGCTTTGACTGGGAAAGCTTTTATAACAGTATTAGAAAGCATGCAACAGGTGAAAACAGAAAACAAGGCTGGGTAAATGCTAAATAATAACAGTGGATAGTTAGATCAGAGTAATTAACGTATGAAACGCGTGCTGGACAAAAAGCAGTCTTGCATAAGTTAATTCTGACGTGGAAGTTTTCAAATATGCAAAGGAATCTCAAATGACGTGTGAAAAAAATACATAGTGAGACTTGAAACCATTTTTTTATTTGCAGATACAAAAAAAAATATGAATATTTGTAAAAAAAAAAAAAAAAATCATTCAGGATGCCCAGTTACCCAGGATGACTTTACCAGTGTGGGTTTTACTCCTGAGAATAAATTAGCTGATAAGCAAACAGACTTACTATGGGCATTTCAATAGGCTTTGTAAACATTTGCTTTGAAGCCTTTCTGTGCAGGCTTACAGAAGACTGACTGCCAGGACAGAGCTTTGACTGGGGAGTTTCAGGACAAAACCATCAAGCCAACCTTTGGGTTTGGTTCTAGGGTTGGGTTTTTTTTTTTTTACAAATGTAGGACTTGGACGTTGCAAATGCACAAGGATTAGAATAGGAATAGAACAGGAGAACATGGGACTTTGCTTTTCTTGGAAATACAGGTTGCAAACTTCTGCCTCAGCTGGTTTCTGGTTACTGGCTCGATGGGAATGTAAAAATGCAAAATCAGTACAGTGGGTCTTCTCATTGCAAGAGATGAAACTAATGTCCTAAATTTATAGCTGATGGGATTTCACTGAAGTCAGTAGATTTACACTACAGAGTCTAACCATATGTTTGGGCTTTTTTATACACGATAAAGTTGAATGAAGTTGCTCATACAGTGACAGCGATGATGTCTCAACTCCAAAATGCTTCAAAACTTTCCACTGTCTAATAATCCAGCAGAGATAAGTGTGCTAATAGTGAAGTTGTGTATTTGATGCTCAAGTCTGTATATTGGACTGGCAAAAATAGCATCATGGAATTTGTCAGAAAAAGACTTTCCTTTAAGTACTCTGCATTCAAGCAATATGTGAGCTGAGCAAAAATGATGTGTCTGAACTCAAACTGCAAAGTTCCAAAAGAGAGAATGATGGTATCAATATAACCCAGGTGAGATAGGGCTAACAACAGGAAGGGATAAAAATAAATCATTTTCTTAGGACACTGATTTCCAGCAAGGGTACGGAGCTTCTGCTGCTCTACCATGATTTAACTGAACTTCTGGGCATGTGTTGACAAAAGTAGAGGTTAAAATTCTTCTCTTCGTTGGATAAAGGTTTTATCTTTACGTTGCTTGGGAAAACAACAATGGATTTTTTGGGGGCATTTGGGACTCTGTTCAAACACAACTGAAATCAAAGGGTTCTTTCCACTGGCTTTGGATTAGAAAATAAACTGATGGGGTGAGGAAGGATTGTCTTTGAAGGACTCAGGAGATGTTAATTCAGCTCTTGGCTGTGCCAGAGGTTCCCAGGGTGATCTTGGGAACACTGCCTCGTTTGCCTCTGGAAGTTTTCCATTTGCATAGTCAAATGATACTGCTTCCTTTCTACCACCTTTTGCCTGGCTTGTCCTTGGAAATTGTTTGTGTAAGATCCATTTCAGACTCGTGTTTGTACAGCATCTGTCACACCTGGGATCCCAGCTGAGGTAAAATTATTAAGGACACTGGAGTAAGTGGAATAAGTGATTTGGTGGGAAGAACATTAATTATGAAATATTATTTTTAAAATGAGAAGTTCAACTAGCAAAACATTAGAATATTTTGTACCGCACTAGTACTCTTCATTTTAAATCCTTCAGTCAGATTGGTCTCACTTTCTGTGCTGGAGTTAAGAAACAAAAGACATATCAACAAGAAAATATCTTCAATGAATTCTTTCTTAATATTTCACCATGTTAGAAATGTCCACCAGAGAGTTAGCAAATGTGAACTTTCTTCTTAGTTGTTATCACACAAATAATTTTTTATAATTCTTTATAAACAATTATCCATGTCTTATGTTACAATCTTGGAGGTGAAGAAGACTGTTGTGATTTCATGGTTCGGTGTGAACCTGCAACACGCAGCGCATCTTTCAGTTTCTGAAGATACAAGACTAGATTCTTCTCCTGAATCCGCTGCTCTAAATATGAATGACATTTCTAAAACTAATAAAGGTTATGGCTGCAACTCAAAGGAAAAACAGAGTCAAGGTTTAGTCAGAGAGAAAATTCAGTATATACTCCGCAAAACAACAAAGAAACAAGAACATCAAGAATATCAGCAGGGCTTTCCAGAATTTCTTTTGGTATTTATATAAAATTGTGCAAACAAAACACCACAGAAATCCTAGATACGTTGCATTCTTTGACCATACTCCAGTCATGTAGCTGAGAGCCACTCCAAAAAGTAGGTATATCTGAAATCATAAATCCACCAGCTATCCTACGTCAGCTCTCCCTGGCCTGGATTGTAGTCAACATCTCTTGGATGAGGCTCAGCTTTTGGGAAGGTGAAACGGGGTGATTTTCAGCCTAACTAGTCTCAGATATCCCACATACTGTTCTTGTCTGCAAGTTGGCACAACCACTATTGAACTACTTCACAGCAGCACTGGGGTGATGGTGAGCATTATATTTGGCATCTCCAGGGCTTGATGCAGTAGCAGGATCCATTTGCTCTTGCTGCCACATATTATCCAAAGAATCAAAATCCTTAATCTCCTTCAAACAGCTTTCTGTGAGATGAGTCAGTAATAACAAGGGCAGTACCAGCAAGCCTGGGAGGGAGTTTCTAACAAGCAGGCACATTTTAAATGAACAATAAAGTTTTTGGGGAGCTCTTTGAAGAGATTCTCCTTCTTCATTAGAATATCAGAAATAATATTCTTATTTCTGTGCCTGTCACCATTCCCCTCTACTTAGTTTCACCATCCTAACTGGGATAGGAGCTCTTTTTCCCCTCTAAATTTGCTAGCTATGCATCCCACAGATACATTGTCGTTCATAATAAATCATGAGCAATAGGGATCCAAATGTGCTTAATATCTGTGATCACTCAAGGCAGATTGGAAAATTAAACCTTTGTTTATTATGGTGACTGATCAGGAAAATCTTCTTTCAAGATAAAAATGTTCACTCAGAAAGGGCAGAGGAACAACAAATCAAAATATTTGGTAATACAAAAGGAAAAAATAAAAAGTTGGCATGCTTGGATAAAAGAGACAAGCCCAGGTGGGTGAGAATTGCACCTCACATGATACAAAGCCAGTCTTTCCTGGGAGTAATATGATGTTTGGCGAGATAGCAACAGAGGAAAAAGCTAACATGTTTCTAGTTTTAATGGCAAAGAATACAAAGGGTCAGATCCATCATGCCTTTGTTAAACCCAGCCCATAGAGACTTCTCGTGAAGCAACCAAATCTATCAAGAGAAAGAAAACACAGCAGCCAGTAGTATCAGATTCTTGTCAGGTTCCCCAAAATTACTTTGAAAATATCTTTTCTTCAGTGCTTGACTTGTCCCTGGCTGTTAAACATCTGCTCAATTGTAGAAAGATTACTCAGTGATAAAACTCAGAATAAAATAAAAAGGTTTTCTAGTGCAGGCTGATATGTGCATACACCTCTAGTAAAACAAATCCCCTTCTGATGGTCCTGTAAGACAGAAGGAAAGACACCCAGGTGAAATTTGTCTGTGCTTGTTATGCAGCCAATGTTAATTTAGGAAAGCTTTTGAGATGATGATAATGTCTGTTCTAAGCAAAAAGCAGGGAGATTTCTCTACCCGAGGAAACATTCATGTCACCTGGACCATATTTCAACTCCTCCCTTGTTCCCTGAGCTTCTTGATATACCATCACAGTAGTTTGTAGAGGCTTCAGCTGCTAGGTGTACACCTATTATACCAGCCATGCCATAAAAAAGGGTTGCTGGCCTAAAACCTTTGCAGATGAAAGCCTAGTCCTACAAAGATTCTCATAACATGCAAATATTTGGGTAGAACTCAATATAAATCTGCATAAAATTAATTTTTGTGCCTAAGTGGTTCCAGATCAGGAGCATAAAATGGTATCGATACCAATAAGCAGAACATCACTTTTCTCTAACCAAAACTGGTGTTTAAAAGAACTACCAGGGTGGAATGTCAAAGAAAATTAAAATATATATAATATATACAATTGAAATAAAACCACCTACCCAGTAGATGTGCAGTGACAGCTACATGCAGTGAGAAATATTCAGAAAGAAGGATTACAAACCTGTGACCCAACCTGCTAGTGGAAATAAAAATGTCACGGGGAAGACAAGGGGCTTGTGGTGATGTTCTGGATTAGCACAGAGGGACTAAGAGCCATGTTGCTGGGAATATGAGATGGCCATCCAAAGTGGTTTCCCTCAAAGGCTGTGCGTACCTGTGAGGGTGTGAGCTCCTAGAAGACAGTTGATGATTGTTCCCACCAGATCATAGCTGTGGGAAGCTGAGAAGAAATCAGCTCTAAGTATGGTTTTCCCTTGAGGTTCTTCCTTAGAGGGTAAAAGCTTTTGAAGAGGGATGGTGGGAGGATTACAAGATATTTCTGGCACATCTCTGACTGATGAAGGAAACTGCTAGAAGGCAACCTGTCTCCTGAAAATGTAGTGACAATAATTACTAGAAATATGCAATACTGCTGTCCCAAACCCACTGTCCCACCTGAGGCCATCCTTTCTCAAAATTCTGTTTGCATAGGACTGGAGGTCCAAGCTTCCCAAATATGCTGCAAAATTGTCCCTTGAGTAGACACCCTGTGTGCTGCTGAAGAGCAGCTGAAGGAGCTGATAAAGTTACTTAACAACAAAGCTGGAAACACAAGGTATAAATGCAGGCAGTGAAGCTCAGGCAGATGTTGCTGAGTGCTTTCTCTGCAGCGTAATGATAATGAGGAAGCAGCTATCCCTCCTCCCAGATGTCCTGGCATCTCAAAAAGAGCGAGTGAAGAAGGAGGAAAGGGAAAGGCTGTGTGGTCAGCGGGTGGGGTGAGACCCACCACCTCTCACGCATCCTTATCGGCCTCCACAGAGACGCAAACACTCCTTTCACAAGGGTGTGTAAAACAGTCTTCAAAACGATAGCAACGGAACCAACTGAGAAATGGCCTGTAAAAAGAATTAAAAACAAAAACTTGAGGGTTGGTTTTTTTTTTTCTGCTCTCTTTTTTTTTTCTCTAAACCCATCCTGAAGGCAGAATCAGCAGCCCATGGCCCTCCATAAAGAAACATCCACGTTAAGCAAGTCACCTCTGAAGGTCCCTTTCTCTTATTTTCAGGAAAGGACACCCCTGTACACCCTTCCATCAAATGTCACAGTATGTGTCACATATATATTTCACACTGACAGCGAAAAAGGGAAGTGTACAAAATGTGCTAAGCTCTGAGAAACCCAAATGCTTGCTCTGCAAGTTGCTGACTGTCTTCATCTCTGGTGCAGTGGGAGCTGCAGGAGCTCAGCAGCTTCACTAAAGGCATAACAGGATATAATAAATTAGGGGTTCACAGGAGGGAAGGGGTTCCTTGAGTTCTGAAAGTGAAAATATTATGGGCAGGGGAAGAGAGAGAGAGAGGAGGGGAAAATAGAAATGAAAGGAGGTGAAGGGAGCTAGTAGAGAGAATGGAGAGAAAAGTTAAGGAATGAGATGCTACACATGATTAAGGTCAAAAACATAGCTGGAGCACAATGAAAAGAAACCATGTGGTTTACTGTCACAGAAGTAATTGAGTGCATCTGTTTTTATAATCAACCATGTTTATAGGAACAATACACAGAAGGACTTTACAACCCAAATCATAAATACTTAGTGATAATTTTTTTGCCCATAACGGAGATGTGAATAACAATGAACAAAAGGAGAAGTCACAGTAAAGTCAAAGCTATAGTCCAGTCTGCCCTATCCATAGTACAAAAGTAAGGAGACATTTCATGACATTGAAAGAAAATACATTTTTTTAATGTCCAAAGATTTTATTTTTTTATCCAATGAACAGTTAATCTATGTAACTTGCTGCCATGATGTTTAAAACCTGGTACATACAGAGATTTCAGAGAGGGACTGACCATAGTTGTACAAATAATGAAGTCGTTCCCATACACACCAGGCAAAAAAGAAAAAAGTCCTGGGTTTTTTTTAACTATTTTATTACTAAGAGGCAGACACTGAAAGGAAAGTGTCCTGGTGGTGGGTTTTTCATTCTACAGTTGCCCCATAAATTGTGAAGTACTCTTTCCACCCAGACTGCCATTATTCATGGACTATGATCCTTCCATTTAAAAAACCAGTGACTGTACTAGACATCACTTCAGGAATTAAGCCCTACTTTCTTGTACAGTGGTGTAATTATCTCCTGTGTTAAAGAAGATCAGTACTTGCTGAAGACACCCAAGGAAATCCTGTTCATGGCAATGACTTTGTTCCTGTGAGCTGGTAGAAATGGTTTGTATATTAAGCATGAAGGATCAAACACAGCATTGGCATGATGAACATCTTCATATATAACTGATTTAATGACACTTTGCAAGAACAGACTTGTTCACTTGGAAGGAAGTGCTGAATCAGTATTTAACCAGGATCAGAAGAACAACCAGAACAGTGAATCAGTTAAAAATGAGAAAGGTTGTGGAGCACGTACAAAAATACCAACAGTTGTGGGAGTGCAAGAGACTACCAGGTGACTAGCTGAAGGCAATAGTTGTCCCAATCCTGGCAAAAGGAGATCCTGCTGATCAAAGTAATTATGGAGGTGAAAGCTTATTGTCAGTGCTGAGAAAAATTCTGATGAAAGCAATAGTCAACAGATCAAAGCTGCTTTTAGAACCAGTAGTGAAAGACAAACAGTGTGGCTTCAGATCAGGATGAAGTTGCATTAATCAGATATGCAGATTTTTACAGTTGATGGAAAAAAAGGAAGAATGGTGTTTCAAAGTGCTTGTTATTTTCCTTGATGCTACGAAGGCATTTTTTTTGGAAGGAGCCATTACAGAACACAGCAAAAATGCTACAACGTTGAGATGATCCCATTGGTAATATCAATGCTGGGAACTCCTGCAGCGCTATAGGAACTGGCAGAAAATTAAGCAACTGGTTCAAACCAAGCCTGGTATGAAACAAAGGGCTCCGAATTCACCAACGCTTTCATCATGTACTTCAAATGGACATTAGGGTGGTAAATTAGTTGAAACATGTGACAGTGGAAGATCGAAATTTCACATTATGCAAATGACATTGCATAATTGTCAGATAAATGAGGTAAAGTTGATTCTCTTTGCTAATTGACAAAATTGCTGCAGTCATCTTGGATTTTAAAATCTATGAATAAGAGAAAGTGTTTCTGTCTTGGAAAGAATGGGCATTTTTTAATATATGCCTAAGGAGTTTAATTGAGAAAACTAAGGAAAGGAGGAAAAAGGAGGAAAAAATAAAAAGAAGGGCTTAGCCAAAAGCTGAAAACATGAAAGCATTTCTGTACTGAAAGAGAGGACAAGCAGTCTATAAACCAGAAGTGGCTGAATTAAATGAGAGACCTGACTGCTACTGATGTAAGAGTTCCTCCAAAGGCAGATGACATTACACAGTGTAAGAATGACAGAGAAATTAGGAGCCAGGATGCCAAATCAAGGTTTGGGACCTGTTATGGTGGAAAAACATGACGATGAGGAGGGATCCTGGAGAAAGGACTCAGATGAGAGAACACCAAAGACATTCACGCACACACACAGCTAAGGGCTAAACTGATCCCCAGCCCCACGGCCAGACCTTTCTGATGGGAACAGGACTGAAAAGGTTTGACAAAGGCATAAGCTCTGGACAAGGGTGTTATACAACTCCTGAGTCTGCAAAAAAAAAAAAAGAGCCAGGAAAGAAGACATATTAAAGCCTCTGCCTTGGCCAAATTCCAACTCAATTAATTACAATCTGCCTTTTAAAATTCCCCCTGAAGTTTCAGCTCGATAATATATTCTTCCACGCGTGTCCTGTCAGGCTGAGAAGTGTCACAGCCCACCACTGAGTTACCGTTTGCAGACAGCATGATTTCTGCCTGCAATGCTTATGTTGGGCCAAGTTTGTGAAGGCCTTGGGACCCTTGAAAATGAGAAGTGCTTGGGAGAATGAAGATGATGAAACCATAGAAAAACAGCAGCTGTCACTTTGCTATAAATCTTCCCGATGTGCAATTTTTTTGGTAAATGTGCTCATAAAACCTTACTTCTGCCTTCTAGTGGAAGGTAGGAGGCTCTCCTACCATCTTCTAAAAGGTAGGAGAGCATTGCAGCAGAAAAAGAAGAGGGAACTACTGAAAGGAAAATTAGCTTTGGATTCCTCAACGTTAACAAGCTCTGAAGATCAAAGTCAAGCACAAATCTTGTCATTTTTACTCATAACAATGACTGCTGCATTTACTTCTCACCTTGACTTCCCTTGATTGTAATGGTACAAAGCCCAGCTCCACTCTTTTAGTATGAACCCAACCACACATGGAAGGCCAAGGATACTGAGATGTTCGATACTGGGCTGCTTTTGATTACAACAGGTCCTGCTGAGGATAACTGTGACAGAATGTCAAAAAGTTGAGGATCGCCTCCATTTCTTCATCATACTCTTCCTCACTGGTATGTGTAGGCCAGCAGAATTCAGAACTGAGCCCCTCTCTGAGATGTCTCCCTGCTCCTCCTTCAAATGGCAGTGACTATTCCATGGATCTCAGAGCAACTCTGGAGTTCAAGAGACACTTTAAAAATGGATTTTTAAAGCAGCTCTTGAACGCTCTCTAGTGGTTAACACATCAAATCATTTTAATGTCCCCTCATATCACCTTTTCAACCCAAGTTTCATTAATAAATCACTCACAATTAAATCATTAATAAATCACTCACAATGACTCATATATCTCCGAGTTAAAGAGATTTTTAAATTATGGTTATAATTATTGTTATAATTATTACAACATTTTGTTCTTTTTGTTCTAATTTATTATTGGGAACATTTTTCACTATGCAAAGTACAAAGAGTGAATCTAGTGTCATCCCTGTGCATCAAGTCACATATTTCTTTGGCCAACGAACAATTTTCATCCTAGATTGTGTGTGCAAAGGTCAGCGGTCAAATTCATGTTGCCTACAAATATGAATTCCTTCCTTCCTGCATATTTCCCCACACATTTCAGGATTCCTTACTTTCTAGAGTAGCCATTCAAGCTCCCCATAGAAGAAACCCTGAATGTATGTCACAGAAAATGCTAATTTTTTATTCCACAGCAGAAAGTAAAGTTGGGAAAGAACTAGGTGACCCAGTTATGGAAATGTGGCAGCTCCAAGACCAAAGGACAGATTAAAGCACAGAACACGCCACAGACAGTAATAACAAAATGCTTATGTTGTTTTTGAATAATTAATAGATGACAAGCCGGTGTCCAAGGGCATATTTGCATGAAACATTATTTACATACTTTTTCAAACATTAATTGCAACCTGTCTTGCAAAAACAAACACACTGGTTCACAGACACGCATTATTTGAATGTTTTTGGGGGGTTTTTTTGTCTACTCTCTGTTTATTTAAAGACTATATCTTCTTGTTTGTTTGCCTTTCTCATCACAGTTACTACCTTCATCATCATCATCATCATCATTAATTTAAACATCAGGCTGCTTTTCAAGTAGTCTGAAGCATCTTGGTAACAACCCTACACACAAATCCTGGGTCATATAAGGTCCTTTGTAAGGTTTATATCCTCAATACTTATTCTAAATCACACGTTTGGCAGATTTAGATTTTGATGCATTATTCCTTCGTTGCCACCGATGCTGCACATCTCTTACAGCAGGAGCCATAATCTGCCAAATAATGGCACTTTTGCAGGCTCTTTGGTTCTGGACCAAACTAGCTCCTGCCACAGCACCAAGCACACCAGCATGGCTCTACATCACCTCAGCCTTCACTGACTGCCTGGCAACAATCTGTAGTCCCAAAATAACTAGAATTCAGTGTTCCTCTTTCTCCAATCTCATCTTCCACTTCCAGCTTCCTCCAGCTCACTGCTGGACCGGGGCTTTCTCACTTTCTTACCCATAGAATCATAGACTGGTTTGGGTTGGAAGGGACCTTAAAGATCATCTAGTTCCAACCCCCCTGCCATGAGCAGGGACACCTTCCACTAGACCCTACTTACTGCTGCCAACCACAGGTCTTGGCTCTTGCCTTCAGCTTCTCAGGTCCAACAAAGCCTCCTGTCCCCAGTTAGAGTCTCTTGCAGACGTGGTGATGCAAAATGAAACTCGGTGATGGGCCCGTGAGGAGCTGATGTAAACCTGCTTCCAAACTTCACGTGTGCAAGGAAAACTTTCTGTTAACCAGCAAATTGCACTCCCTGTTAATTTTTCATGACATTTCCCAGCCTTCATCCTGATGACAATTTCTTGGTTATTAAGTAATTAAAACTTGATGTAATTAATTTTACTTTCTAATTAGATAATTGTTCTGTCATTGCAATTCTCTGAGTGTAACACGTTATTACTGCAATATGTTAGTTACTAATGGCAGTGAATTAATTTTTTTTCTTCGTTGTGAGATGTAATCCTATTCACTGTGAGGAAATATCATCTATATTATTACTTTATCTTTGAAACAGACAGATAGGCAAACACTACAACAGTTGGTACCTACATACATAGACAGATACAAAAGTATTTAAATAAAGTTAATATATTGTGAACCTTAAAATATACCTGACTTGCATGAGAACTGTAGTTCCTCAGTATCTTTGAAAAATAGGACATTTATGTCTAAATATGATAAAAAAAGAAACAGAAAGCATCCTGTGATTTTCTTTTCTTTTACTTCATGGTTACATTAATAGGATTTTAAGATTGTACAGTGGAATTATAATGTAAAACTCGGATCTGTCCTTTGTTAAGTGCTGTGGTTTCAAATACTGTTGTTCTTTTAGTCATGCTTACTAAGCACACTCTGATTTTCCACGTAAGAGTATTTTGTATAAGAGGTTTGAAGTGGTTCGTGTCCCTTTCTGACTATGCTGTACTGGAAAACAGCCATTAGGTTAAGAAATGTAAATGATATGATAAAGCCTGACTTAAGCAGGTCAGTATAAACAGGGCCACAAGAGCCAGACTGCAGAGAGACATCTTCTCATCTCAGTGCGCAGGGATTTACACATCAGCACTATTTTTCTGTTTCCACACTGGCAGAAACTTTGCCTTTTGAAAGCTTGTAGGAAGAGTTTTTCAGCTGGGAAACAAAACAAAAGCAACAAGTTGATCTATCTGCTTGCAAACTGAGCTGTATATGTCTTTGCAAGTTAAGTTAGAAGTGCTCTCTCTACCTTTATTCATGAAATATCCCGAGTGATTGGGAAATAAAGGAGATTTGTAAGCAAACATAAATTTGTCAAAACCAAACTGTGTCAAACTACTTAATTTCCTTCCATGAGGAATATCACACAGCTGGTGACATGCTGCCATGCTTGGCTTGGCCTCCCTCAGGGAGCAGCTGGCCCTTGCTGCTCCCTGACAGCATCTTTGGCCTCCAACTATTGAGTTTTATGAATATCCTTTCAGTAAGCACCATTTTCTTTCCACAGTTACAGAGAATAGCTTTTTGTAACAAAAAGGAATTTTTTTGGAGGTGATTACAACTTTTGGATGACAACCACTCCAGATGTTCTCCAGAAGTAGAGTCTAAGATACTTAGACTGAGATAAGCCTAGGTTTGACTTACAGCCTTGTGATACTGTCATTTAAACTGGTGTGAGACAGTAAAGCAGCTGACAGGTACAAAAAACCTCCAAAAACTAAATAGAAAATTGCTGTTTAGGAAGATGTTTTTGGATGGAGCTGCAGCCTCTGTCCTAACACTACCCAGTATTTTTCTTAACAATAAGGAAATAAATACAAAATTACTTGATATAATTTACGAGCACAAAAAGATGACTGAAAAGGTAAATTAGAGGGCGGACAGATGTAGAACAGACTGGATAGGGTAGTAAGCTGGGCCCATTCAAATAAGCTAATTCAGGCAAATATAAAGCTCTAAGCAGTTTGGAGCTGCTTTTCAGTGTTGAGACTTCTTCTTTGGTATGTATGACCAAGCTACTCCCTTCCTATGTTGGTACTTTGTACATTAAAATGAATGTTTGATCTACTTTGCATGTAGTTTATGTAGCAAAGGAGTGTCCCAGCCTGGTTATTTACTTCTGTGAGCTGAAGACTTTTGTAAACAATTGCTTCAATGCAAGGGCTGAAGTACTGTGTGACATCAGTAGAAACAGAAATACATTTTATAATGATTTCCCATCAATGGCTATGAAGGGAAATTCATCATTTAGTGGCATTTAATCAGTTTTTGCTGCCTTGGGTTGGAATTACATTAAACATCTTATTTTTTTTACTAAACATGCCATTAGACATCATTTAATCTCCTTTGAATCCAAATATCTTTTGAATTTTTTATTGATCTTGCTGCTAACACATCAATGTTTAACATTTGTGACAAAAAGCTTAGTAATTCTATTCAGATAAAAACATACCAAGTTTTAAATCCTTATTCAAAGAGAGGTTTATTTTGTCTGGCTTTGATTTTATTCTGAAGGTTAGCCAGCCTGTGGGTTTAGATAGAATGGGAATTTCTCTCCTCTGAGCAAATTCCTCTGGGAAAAGGAAACCTACATGAAAACAAAGCAGTAACCTTCTAAAACTGCCTGATAAGTAGAAGGAAACACAGGTTTTGAAGTTTGCAGCCTGGGCCCTTCTTAAGATGGTAAAAGTGAGTGAAGGTTCAGATTCTCCCAGGCTCCTGTTCCCAACAGGACTCCTGCTCTGCGCTGGGATTGCTGCAGCTGCAGTTCTGCTCTCCAGAGTAAATTTGGAACCTCAAAGGCAAATGTAGATATTGTTGAATCCTCTTCATTACTCTAGTTTAGGTGTTGCTGGTTTGAAAGTGAAAATATTTTGGTTTGTTTCTTTTTCTAATCATAATCCTTGTATAGTAAATCTGGGAACTGGAAATAGAGGTTGGTACTACTTATTTTCTGTGCACAACCGGTGGAAAAGGATCCAGTTTTCAAATTAAGCTGTGGTTACTGCTATCCCTGTTTTTACTGTCACGTTCTCAGTGGCATTTGAAGTCTCATAATATTCAAGATCAGTCAGGGAACTGATCGATGAATAGATCTGTGATAATGTGCAAGAAGGGAAATTTCCTTTTAGCCTTCTAGAATCTACTAAAAAAACCCACCTCATAAGAGTAAATATAAGTTATTCATTATATTATTTCATTACAGTACTCAGAATGATTCTGAGTATGAGCAGGGAGTAGATGTGGCAATTCTTTCTTTCTTTCTTTCTTTCTTTCTTTCTTTCTTTCTTTCTTTCTTTACTTCTTTCCTTCTTTCTTTCTTTCCTTCTTTCCTTCTTTCTTTCCTTCTTTCCTTCTTTCCTTCTTTCTTTCCTTCTTTCCTTCTTTCTTTCTTTCTTCTACACCGTAATTATGCAGAAGGGTGATCTCAACCAGCTAGGTAACATCAAAGAAGTCAAAGGCAAGGAGATCTGAATCCAGCTTTACAAGGAGATCACACCACACGTGGTAAGTAAGGGGGTATTTATCTCTAAGAAATGCAAAGGTTGAGACCCACATGCTAATTACCAGTTAGTCATGCTAGAATTTGCCAGAATAAAGCTTACTCACATATCAGAAGTGGTTCAACATTTCCTTAAAGTAAAGAGGATGAGGACTCAACTCGTCTTTGATGGTGGGCAATTCTTACATAGGGTTTTCTCTGTCAGGTGTTGACGATCAATATTGTTGGCACAAAATTGTGTTGAATTTGTGGTCACCGTTTTTGGAGGAATGGTATGAAAGAGATAGATGGATATATGACAGCATGACCTGCCTCAAATTATAAGCACATTAACTACAAAGAGGTATTTTAAGAGTTGAGACTGATGATGCAGTACAGTTTGTTTGTGTGAAAGTTATTTTTGAGTGAATTTTGGAAGTCTGGAAGTTTTGCTTATGAAATTGACGTAGACTAGGGAACCATGTGTGCTTCAGCTCTTCCCAGGCTGCTCCGAGAGACTGCTGAAAGGTTTGGAGATCTGGTATGGAGCCCACGCAGAGCGACAGCAGCGTAGTACTGACTGTGAATTATGTTAGAATACAACAGTGACAGATATTTTTAGTCCAAAGTTGCCATGTTATAGTAAGAATCTGTTAAATTAATTTAGTAAGGCTTATCCCATGCTAAATTAACAAGTTTTGGGGTTTTTTTTAAAGTATAATATGAAAGTCTGCCTTTTGCAGTCCCTGTGTAAGATAAGGCTTTGCTTATAGTTACTTATGCTTTAGCATGTAAACTTAGCAGTAGTCTCAATTCCATCTTTGGCTAACCAAAAAGGCATCCAGTGTCATTATGAAAAGCTTTGATGCAGTAATTGCCATGTAATTATTGCTCATGTAAACTCCTGTAATAACTGCTCTCAGGAGCAGTATTTTTATTTTATTTTATTTTATTTTTTTGAGACCATGAACATTTGCTGTTCTGTGTTATGCTTTCCCGTGAGGAACAAGTATCTCACGTTGGTAGACAAGATCAGGGCTTTATTCTGGTGCAATATGTATTCTTAATTTATTGTCACCAATTCTCCCATCAGCTCTGATTTTTCTTTTGTTGCAGATCTTTTTTAGCTCTTCAGCAATAGAGGTTTTGAGTAGAAACTATATTAGGATCCCAAGACTTGGCTGAAAAGCTTGCCTAAGCTGTTGAGTGCCCAGAGCTTATGCAGAATTGCAATGGCAACCTAAGAAAAAGGAGAAATGAATAGGAATGGATGAAACAATTTCATATTATTTTAAAGCACTATATTTTGTGGTCAAAGGCTCAACATGCTTCACATATTCACAAAGAAACTGCATTTGACTTGGGGAAAAGGTGATTTCAATGCCTGCATAAGGGGCTTGGAGAAGTAAATGCATAAAAAATAAATCTTGTAAATATAATGGTACTATCAAAATCTTCTTTGTGGATAGTGAAAAGAAACAGACTTTCAATATTTGAAGGTATTTCTTTGATACTTCATTTATTCAACTGAAATAATTAGGTTGAGTGATTTATTACATTTGTCTTATAACCTGTTATGCAAAAAGAGGTAATTTGGAAAGCAAATAATCTAATATAAAATGACAAAGCACTGAGCTGCTATGGAAAACACGGGCACACATGAAAAGCAGAAGCTTAAGAAACAGTATTTACAGATGGAATGAAGAAAAAAAGGTGACCGCTCAAAATTAACTCCTACAGCATGAGGTCAAAGAAATAAGTTTCTTGCTGGATGATCCACTTGAATTAACTCCTGGGAAGCAAGAATCAGAAAGGGAACAAGTGGAAGCACTGCGTGACTGTGCACAGGGATCTGGTGAGGAAGGGTAACGAGGTTTCCCTGTCTTGGTGGTGAACCATGAGGTTGGCCCAGGCGTTCAAGAAACAACGTTCTTCCTCGTGTCAATGTAATGGATTGTGTGGATCCGCGATTAAATGGGTGAAAGAAAGATTCAGCTTTAAAAAACAATGGTAAAAATATAACCTTAAACTGGTACTACAACCACAAATCCCATCTCAAATTGGCAGTTACTGGGAATTCAATTCTCAGGGCTTTAAATTCCCGAAGTGTTCCATCCATTAAGTCCAGAAAGACAACTAAAAAAAATACTAAAACCTTTCTAATGTTATTTAACTCCCCAGTCTGCTGAAGGCAGTGGCATTTCAAATTGTACCTCTCTAAGAAGGCATAGTATTTATTCCAAAATTTCCTTTATTTCACAGAAATTCTGATCCTATTTCAGTACAGTATCTTTAAACGAATATTGATGGAATTATTTGTTGCCAGTGCAGAAGTAGAGGTTCAGCAAGTGCTAGGTAGGCACAACACAGCTTTGGGTCACAGAAATGCGTGAAACTAAAATGAAATACGTTATTTATTGTTCAGGGATTGTATCTGGAGAGCGATGCGGGTGCCTCCACCACAACCCCTGGGTGAAAGACAAATGAGGCAGCTGGTTCCAGTGACTGAACTGCAGTTATTAAGGCCCAATTACAGCTGTGACACAGATTTAGGGACGTGCCTTAAAGGCATAAATAGGTAAAACCCCACATTTTGGAGTGGCGCTCATGTCGGGAAGGTGGATGTGATGTGATGGGGTCCCGCCGCCTCAGACCCATCGCCTCAGCGAGGCAGGCTCCGCCAGCGCCCCGCTCCTCAAGGGCGGCCACAACCAGCCCAAGGACCCCGGTGTGTCCCGGGCGGTACAGCCCGCAGCTGTGCGGGGTTTGAGGGGAAGAGAGGGCCGGGC
>NW_010335643.1:0-457 GCF_000700745.2 Antrostomus carolinensis
GCTGGGGGGGGCCTCAAGGACAAACGCTGCCCCTGACCCAGGACCCACAGCTGCCCGGGGCGCAGGTTGGCACAGGGGACATCAGCCCCCATGCAGGGATGTCCCCGTGCCTTGGCCTTCCCAAGCCCCAGGGCCTCAGGGTACCAAATCACAGCACTCAGCCCCCAAAAGACCCCCCCAGCACTGGTATCACCTCCCCGGCCTGGCCAAGCCCGGGTGCATCAGCCACATTCGACCGTGTGGTGACAGCTCCTGCCCTGTGGTCTTGCCCCCTGTGCCCGGGGGATGCTCAGGGCTGGCACCAGCCCTCCCAGCTCCGTGACGCTGTGCCCGGACTCCCAGAGCCATGGAGGGTCCCATGGACCATCCTGGGCTGCTCCCAGCTCCGGCGTGTAGACGTGGTGCTCAGGGACACAGTTTAGTGGTGGGCGTGGCCGGGGCAGGTTGGCAGTTGGGC
>NW_010335643.1:543-22341 GCF_000700745.2 Antrostomus carolinensis
TGCGCAAAAAATTGTCCCACACCTTGCCCGGGCCCCCCGCCAGCCCCTGCCTGCCCATGGCGAGTGCCGATGGCTTTTGCCTGCGCTGTAAATTCTCTTTCCAGTGATGTGGGCAGAGCCCTGGCCAGTGCTGGTCACCCCCGGGCCCTCCTCATCCCTGGGGGGACACACGATGCCCGTGGTGGGTTGGTGCCTGATCTCCCACAGCTCAGTTCCCCTCCAGCAGCGCTCAGTGTCCCCAACACTCTGGTGAGGGTGATTTTGTGATGGTGCAAGCGCTGGTGCATATCCCGTGGTGAGCTCTGTGTTTGTGCACACGCAGCTCTGTGTACATTTGGGGCGATGCCGGGGTTCCAGGAGCAGCTTTGCCAGCCTGGAGCAGCCCGTGTGGCCTCACCATTTGCTGTGTGAGTCGTGACAACTGATTCTCCGGGCGCTCTCGCAGCGAGGAGAGCTGTAAATAGCACGGCCCCTCGGCGGGGACGCGCCGGAGACGCTCTCCAGAGCCCGGCAGTGGAAAATCTGACAGCGCTTTCCACACTTGACGGGGTTCCAGCAAAGCACCTCAGTGGCACTGATAGTGCTGCGACTCATGGGGGGGGACCTGGGGGTTTTGCCAGTTGGTCCTGCAGCCACATCGCTCACCTGCGGCGGCAGAAGCAGAAGCTGGGGCAGATGTTGGGTGCCACATGATTCCAAATTCAGAAGAATCTGGAAATTGTGGAAACAGCGGGTCCAGCCACCAAGCTCAGCCGTGAGGAACTGGCACAGGAAATGCTCCTGCACACAAACCAGAGCTTGTGCCAACCCACTGCTCCACCATCACTTTGCAGTGGCAGAGCATGGGGCTTGGCACAAGCTCTGCAATGGTAATTTCCATTAAAATGCCAAAATTGGTTAAATCAACACTGGAAATAGCCTCAGAACTAACGAGCGTGGGTAGACAATGGAGTTGATCCCATTTAGACCAGTCTTGGCAGCGGAGGGTGAGAGCTGATGGCCTCTTGTTCCCGAGAAAGTCAGAGCTTCAAGTACTCGCTGTGAACAGAGCGAGGCGGCGCAAGGGAAAAGCGAAGGAACAGGCAGATGAGGACAACTCCTTTTTATTGACAAAAGCTTGAGTAAAAACACTTTTACTACATAAATATTAAAAAGGACAGAGACTCAGGATGAGAAGAAAAACAAGAAAATATTTACACGGTCAAGAAATACCCTTTAGTGCTACAGAAATGGCTCTGTGAAAAGCAAAACATGAGATAAACACTCCAGGGAAGTATTTCTAAGGGGAAGATGACCCTTCCCTGCTGCTGAGGAGCCCAAGCGCTGGAAGACCTGACCACCCCGTGGCACAGAGGTGACAAACAGGCCTCACCTCGCAGGGGACTGCACCTGTCAGGTGTGGAGATGCTGAGGGAAGTTCTTTGTCCCCAAGAACCTTTGTTTGGTGGGAGATGGTAGGCAGGAGAAGCTTTGTGCCTTTTCTGGCACCAAGTCTAGCAGCAGAGAAGCCCAGCACAGGGGAAGGGGCTGCTCTCCAACGCGTGCATTGGAATAACCAACCAGCTCCCTGCAAGTTCCCGTGGGTCAGAGATCTGGGGATGGTGAATGTCCGTCTGTCCGAGCCCATCTCACTCCACCAGCACCACAGAGATGCCCATTGAGCTCTTGAACAGCACAAGGCATTGGCAGCCACGAGTATCTCCTACCTGAAGATGACCTCTGGGCTGAACATGGTGTTTCTTGGCAGCCAGACAGAAGATAAAACTGCCAACGCTGCGCAGAGTGCGGAGACAAGTCTGCACAAAGCTCTGTTGCTAAATCTGAATTTAAAAAAAAACCAAAAGGCTCAAACTTGACGTGGCAGAGGTTGAGCAACGGGGACTTGCGCAGACAGAGAGAGAACGACAACCACCAGCACGGAGTTCTGAACCCCTGCACCTCACATGTTACATCTCTGTGGCTGTGGAGTTAAAAGCTTCTCATTTTGTTAATCTTTAAGATATCTAAAGAGGAAAAGTAGCTACATGAGAGGGGATTTTAAAGGATGTGATGCGTTCTAAACTCTAACATTAAAATGATCACAAAGTGTCAAAAGATCCCAGCTAGCTAATGGGCAAGAGGGAAGAGCATCAGCTGGGCACATGGCTCCAGTGTTCACCAGAAAGGGGTGGGGGTTCCTGTTTTAACAAATCTAAGTTATTTAAAACCAAGAAAACCAGAGCTGTATTCCCTTGTAACAAACATTTTGGGACTAGCTTCAATTCAGTGGAAAGATTTCCTAGTCTGAGACGCTGGTCTTTAGTGAGAGCTTGTCAGGAGCTCTGCTGAAGGCCAGTTTGTAGGTTGGTTTGGATCAGCAGTTTAAAATCTTCATCAAAACTCAAAACATATCATCTTCATCAGACTCCTCCATGTAATGGACAGGCTTTTTGAGGCGCCCAGGCCTGGCACGGGGCACGGCTACCTCAGGACTGTCTGCACGCGCAGTTGCATCAATGGTAAAGCTGTCATCGTCTTCCAGCTTGGATTTCTGGAGGGAAAGCACAAGAAGTGAATCATGAATCCAAGGAGAAAGAAGGAACATTCTGTGAGCATCAAACACAACCACTGCGGCACGGGGAAGGCTCAGACTGATGGGCCCAAACCAACGATCTGGGACAAGTACCCCCCACTTCTCCCCCCTCTCCCCACACCCAGCAATCAAGTCGGGTGTCACACGGGAGGTTCCACCTCAACCACGTTTTTTCTACCAGCATAACAGACACCACGCTCTGTGCACCCCCTCAGCTCTGCGGGGGGGGGCAGAGTACAAACCTTTGCTGCCACTGATTTGGAAGGTTTCACCCCAAAATCTGAATCCGAATCCGCAGAGCTTGGCAGCCTTTTGGTCACTTTCCGCCCCTTGGTCTGGCCAGGCTTGTCACCCGCGGCTGCAGCCTGGGAATCCAGGAGTCCCCCCTTCCCTGCTGTCTTGCTGGATTTGGGTGCAGCCTTTTTCTTGGTTAGAATATCCACGATGGATGGCTGATCTGAAAGAGAACTCGGTGTTTAAGCCCGTGCTTTGCTGCCTCTCCCCTCACTCGCAGTTTGCAAATGGCTTCCGAGGCAAATACAGCTCCACTGCGAGGGCAGCACACGGGTCGCCTCATTTTGGAGCATGGTTTTCTAGAAAGATTGCTCTTTAACCAAGATGATGAGAAATGAGGTCGTTTATCTGCTTAGTTCCACTACATTTAAAGAATCAAATTAAAATGTACCCAAAGCAATTTACAGACTATTTCAGATTGAAAAGTCCTGAACTCTCAAGGCTGAGCAACCGATCTGACACCGTCAAAACTTTTGCCCAGGGAAGGAATGAATTTACCATCTACACTGAACAGTTACTTGCAGAATTCTTTCTTACCTATATTTTGACGTGTTTTTAACAGCCTGTCTCCAAGCTAAGCTGAAATGAGCAGGCCATTCCTGGGTGATAATAGGCTTTCTCAATTTAGAAGTGGAAGAAACAGCTATTTTGCTGTAAAGCAACATCCTACTTCACTGCTGAGATCCCAACCGGCGAGTGATGGAATATGCAAAACAGCTTCCAAAGTTTGACAAAGACTCTGGGCAGTAAAGTTGAAAAAAACCTGAGTCAAATGCTGTAGATTTATGAGGTCGAGCTAGCACTAAATAGATCAAGCTACCCCAAAGACGCTTTTCTTCTTCCTGGGAAGTGAGCTACCAAGTAGCTTTCTTGCCCCAAAAAGACACGAAGGAGAACAGAGACTGCAAGACACAAATTCCACCCGGATTATTTCTGCCAAGTATTACATAGCACTGTAGGAAGCATTCACTTTTCCTGTTCCCAAACTAAAATTCACTCCCTTCAAGCATGTCTGAGATGAAATAGAACATGATTATGTTTGGAAACAAACTTATTTTCAAATGACAACAGCTAGGTAAACCTTTGCCACAAACCAGATCTTTTCTGAAATGAAAACTCAAGTTATTCAGGTCTCGGAATGCCCAGCAAAATCACTCAGACTCGTTTCCCATGGGAAGAATAATTGTTATCTAAAAATGATCTTTAACTTCTCCTCACCCTTGGTGGCACTGGCCTCCTTCGCTGCAGCAGGTTTTTTAGATCCCTTACTGCGATGGGAGACAGGAGGAGCTGCAGGAGCTTGACTCACATTTTCATTAGCAACATCTTGGACTTGAACTGAATAAAGAAAGCAGAAATTAAGTCTGAAATAGTCAAATTATCTACTCTGGCTATAAACAGTAGAGCAGAAGGAAATAATTTTGATCAACTTTATAAAAAGAACAACTATTAAAACTATAGATTAATCACAAATTTAAGTTAGAAACAGTCTGGCACGCTGAAACCAGCTTGTACCCTCACATCAAAGTTTCTTTGCAAGATCTGGTGGTTACCATCCGCCCTTGTCAGCACTAAGCACTGATCAGAACACCCCGTGAGCTCTCCTGGGGCTGCAGGAACATCAATAAGGTTTAGAAGGTCTTGTACTCACCAGGGACGGTGCTTTGCACTGGCTTTTGCTTGGGAGCTTTAGCTGCTTTGTCAGTGGTTTCCCTAAAATACAAAACCCCAAGTATTTTTTCAAACTTATGAAGCACTAAATAGTGCATCAAAGAAAAAGAGCCATTAATATCTACATTAACACTAGAAACACGACTAATTTCCAGTGTCTATGTGAAGAAATACTCACTTTGGAGCAGCTCTGGGCTTGGGAGCAGGTTTCTGTTTTGAGTTTGTATCTGATTCGGTGTCACCTTCACTGCTGCTCTGAAATTCAGACTCCTCATCTGAGCTGGAGTGATTAGTGTCCGAGTCCGAGATGACCATGGTCTTGACTTTGGCTGATGAAATGACACAGATGTATTATTTATTTTTACCTGTTTGCCAATATGCAGCTCAGTTTCTTTTTCAGTATTTTAGCTGCAGTTATTACAAAAATAAAGATCTGAATAAAAACAAGCAGATATTGAGTCGGCCAGTGAGAAGACTCCAAATCCCCAGTGCATTCTGGGCTTGCTAACCAATAAATAAGCCTCTTAAAAATTATTTCTGACTGAGATATCAGACTCTGGGACTCCCTAAATAGTCTGTTCAATTTTCTCCTCCACAGATGCTCCTCTTCTGCATTTGTGTTGTCACTCACCTGCTGCTTGGCGAACCACTCTCTCTCTTTGAGGAGGCGCTTCAAAATCAGACTCTGAATCAGACCCTGAGTCAGACCAAGGGTTTCGTTTCTTAATTTTCTTTAATGGCTTAAATGGTAGAGTGGTCTGTTTCTTAGCACCTGAAAAATATTGGGAGGCAGGATGAACCAGCAAACTTCCACATGTACATTCAGGCTCAGCAGTTCAAGCTCAACTTAGAAATACATCACTGAATTCAGAGGATTCTGGCTTAAACATCAAAGAGAAATAGTAATCTATCCCTCTTGACTGTTACCCAGGATCACTTTCTCTCTCACCTCGTTTTTCCAAAAATACTGATCCTAGATATTACTCATCACCTTCAGGAAGAGGTCAGATAACCAAATTTACAACCCTTCCCCTCACTTTCCATTGATGGAATAACACATAAAAGCATTTACCTCGCCCAGTGTTAAGCTTCTCCACTAATCTCTGCTTAAGGCTGGAAGGCTCTTTGTCTCCTGATGTGTTTTCTTCTTGATTCTCATCAAACTCATTTTTTTCACTCTGAAGGTACAAGCAGTTATCAGATAGGTAGCGAGTCAGCTCACACAGTTAGAAGAGGCACATGCAGTAAAGTAGAAAGGAGATGCTTATTTTAGATGTATGAAAGTTGGTGATACAAGAAATCAAGAGTTTGCTAAACAAACCGTGTGTAAAATTGGTTACAGCCAAGTAGAGCAGACAGGATCTGTCCCCAGATCAGGTGACTTAAAAAAATGCAAAATCCAATATTAACAAAAACAGGAACTTTGTCCTGGCTCCTGAGAGCCCTTTGGTACCGCCTCTGTGTGCTGATGGTATGGCTCTAGGGTGTGTTGAGGATGTAGAATTGAAACAGGGTGGGTTAAAAAACACAGTGCAAGTTTTATTTGGAAACACTGTTGGATGGAACCATCCGTAGGAAAGGAGCAGCAACATGTCTGGCTCACAGGTCAAAGCAGGTGAGGGGGTATTTTAATTTTCTATGTTGCAAATGGCTGAATGGCATAATGTCAACTAGCCCTATGAAAAAAAGAGTTGTATCTTCTTTATCTCATCAATATCAATAATGGGATCAAGTGGCTGAAAGCATTACTGGAAATGCAAAGGCTGTTCTAGAGAAGTGAATGTACCAGCTGTGCTTCCAGCTAGAGAACTTATAAAATCCCCAAGACACCTAGAACAGCCTTTACTTGCATCTGTCTCTTCATTTCTGTGCTCCCAACCCATCTCTGACATTGTGATATATGCTCTTGCCAAAAGATTTCCCTCCAAGCCATCTCCTGATAAGTTAGCAAATCTATTCTCCTTTAGACTGAGGAACATTTACTTCCAGGGTT
The DNA here is from genome assembly GCF_000700745.2 of Antrostomus carolinensis. Classification (NCBI taxonomy): domain Eukaryota; kingdom Metazoa; phylum Chordata; class Aves; order Caprimulgiformes; family Caprimulgidae; genus Antrostomus; species Antrostomus carolinensis. The sequence continues at coordinate 7,074 of NW_010335643.1, forward strand.
CCCCATGTCCCAGGATTCCATCCCTCTCCCTGTAGAGCTGCTTCATCAGGACAAGTCCAGCTAAGAAGAACTTGCATTTCTTTAGGACTGTATTGAAGAGGATGTAAAGATCAAGCATTATGAATGTTTCTCTTTACCTTTACTTTCCTTTTAGTTCTCTTCTCTGCCTCTGCCCTCATCTCTGCAGTGATGCGAGGAACAACCCTTTCACCATGAGGTGACGGCATTACTTCTGACACCTGCATCTTCTTCACCTTCATTTTCCCTCCTTTCACCTTCAAAGGTTTACCAGCAAAGCCTGCCATCTCATCCTGAATTTGCTGGTTTTCCACTGCCTGCAGAAGTGAGCATAAAACAATACAGCCATGAGAATACAAAAGAAACAATGTCCTACTGAAAACCCCACCATCACAGCCCCTGCAGTAAAGCACTCTTTGCTTGCTGGTTGATTTCCTACTATCAGTTTAAATGAAGCTTCTGCTCTGCTGCAGATTTGCACATTTCCAAGCAGTGATTTAAGCCAGAGCTATAGTTTGGTTACTTGGGGAGCAAGAAGAGACACCAGCAGTGACCAGGTATGATGGTGGACAGAAACCTGCCCGCAATTTGGGCTCTGTTCAGTGAAGTCCAGCTCCTCTCTCACCTTTTTCAGTGTCCAAAACTTTGATCTACATCTCCTCAGACTACATCCTAGTGCTAGTTTCCTCTCAAGCCCTCCTAAAACTTCTCTTCACTATTCAGTCTGGTAATTGACCTCGTTCCAATGGCCACGTTGGTGGTCTGACTCCCTGGCCCAGAGCAGTGCTACTCCTATCCCAGCTAGGAAGGTGAAGAAAGCTTTCACTCTCCTCAATACAAGACATAGGAGTCATCATTTTCAGTTTCCTTGCTAAGACAAAAAAGTAAATAAAGAGCTGGTAAGACTACAAGGGACTCTGTCATCTGCACTGAACACCGACGTACATCAAGTTCTTCAACAAAGACAGCGAGGTCTTCCTTCCATAGGTCAGAGGGAGTCTTGCACTTGAGGTCTTCCAGTTCCTTTTGCTAAAGGGAATCACAGTTGATAATCATTAGCTACATATTCTAATCCACCATTTAAAAAATTTATACTAATGCATTGATATAGAAAATGAAGGAACATACTTTTTTATCGCTCTGCTTACAGAGCTCATCTTTCTTCTCTTTAGTCAGATACCAAAGGGGCATGTTCAGCAGATAGTTGAAGTCTGGTCCAGTAGCTCCAGCTGATTCTTTGTCACTCTCATCCTCCTCCCCCTCCTCTTCTTCCTGAATGTGGATTTAAACCAAACATTTTCAACACTGACATACAAGGGTAGGGCTATTGATCAAATCTGGACTCCATCACAGGTACTCCACGTGCTTATTGTGTCCTAGACTCTTCCAGAACAATTCATAAATGGATAGAGATGAAGTTACACTTCTTAAAACCTCAGCTGCTATCGCACAGAGGGATCCATCTGCAAAAACAATTCTCCACATCTCTTTTGCCCTACTCTGTTTGGCCTGTCTGTCTTGATAGTCCAGATTCTCTCCTCAGACTACTTAAAACTGTCATCTTGCTCACAGCAAGATGTGTGTCCCCCACAGACAGCAGGAAACCCTTATGGAACAGCAGAAATTGCTGTGGCAAGAGGACTTGACCCAATGGACTCAAACCCGAATGACTACAGCTCTCAGTGCCTTCTGAACAAGAGACTGGATTTTCACTTGTCTTATGTTTCCTATCATGGACATACCAGATGTGCAGCCTCTTGAATCCTACAAGTTGGGACTTCTTCCTATCAATTATGAAGCTTTAGAGGCAGGGGCCAGTTCAGATCTATTTAGAGAGGATGACTGAAAAATTACCTTGTTTTGTGATTCCTTCCAAGCCTTCACTGGATCAGATTCATACCCTCTCTGGATAAGAACTTGAATCAACTCTTTCTTGGGTTTGTTTTCTGTAAACAGACGTTTCAGGATTGTCAGTTAGTGACCACTACCAGTCACTGTTAGGAAAGAGAGATGAGCTTTAAATTTTGGATCCTATAGTTGTAGCAGGTCAGCATCCTGCCAGGGTCTAAAATAGCTTTTTCTCATCAGAGGTGGGACATGTGGAAGAGCCTGAAATAACATCTACAAGTTCCTACTTAGCAGGTGATTTGTCAGGTCAGCATTGCTCCTGTGCCTGTCAGGAACACCCACTAGGGCACTGTAAATATTTTTCTTCTTCATTTCCACATATACATTTCCCCTGCCCTCAGTAGTTTTTAAACTTGGAAAAAAAAGGTGTGATTGTATCAAAAGGGTTTCAAAATAATAAGCAGGCAGGTGGGGGAAAAAAACCTGATAGCATTCAAAGGCTTTGGTACAGCTTGCACCTCATTAGACTTCACCTGAGAAATTTATGCTGCAAGTGCCCCAACCAATGGAAATGCTTCAGCTGGAATTTGTTCCTTTTAAGATATCAGAAGCAATCAACCATGAGGCACAAATACAAATGAAACCAGCTCTGTCAGCCTTGGAACTGCTTATTACAAAAACCCAAGAAAATGTATTTCAAGGGAATTATTTATTTTCCTGAGTCAAGTCAGACACAGGCTGCTGGGATTATTGGGCTGCCTTCAGACAAACCACAAAGCATCTTATGACACTTGGTCTAGTTGCATCCTCCATGAACGCAAGTGAAATACAGACTCTGCCTTTTAGACTGAGGTGGAAAAGTTGTTGGAAAAATGTGAATGCTGGGAACAAAGATCTGTTTCTTTTTTGAGCTCATGATTCTCAGATGCTGCTAAGTTGAGTATCTTCTAAGTTTGAAACCCCAATCCACTGAGAACATGATTTGGAATACTTTTGCAGAGGTCCACAAAGATAAGAGAGACACACAGGTTCTTAAGGAGTATGTGTTTGAACATAAACCACTACCCCTTTCTAACCCTACCAGTACTTAACTGTCATTATTATTGAGTCAGAAATAGATAGGAATTATTGTTAACTATTAAAAAAATGTCTATGCTCAAAATAGTGTCAAACACACACAGTAGGAAAGCTGTATGAGTATCCTGTTGTAATTAATACGTGCATAATGCTCTGCAGACCAAGGATACTCTGTGAAGCATTTTCCTCTCGTGTGCTACTGGAACAGAAAGATAAGCTTTGGTGTAGTTTGTTAAGAACCAGTCCAGGGCTAAGGAGGTGCTGACAGAACTGAAGGGAGCACCTAGTTCTTCAAACCAAGTAACCAAGAACAATGCATACCGATCACAATTTTGCCATCTATTTTCTCCAGGATGAAACGAGCCTGGTTGCTCAGCTTTGCAGACTCAGCACCGAGCATCCCAATAAGCCATTCTTTTCTCAAATTGTAGTATCGGAGTCTGAGTTCAAAGAACTCTTTAAGAATATCCTGGGCAGAGTCGTACTTCTTGAGAAAGCCGACGTGGTCAAAAAGAACCTAGATGAAAGAACACAGGTTTTATGATGATACAAGTGATTTCCAGACCCACTGAGAGTTACCTATAGCACAGGTGTGATAGTACAATTGAATTATTAGCCAGCAAATGATAAAACCTTGGCATTGTTTTAGAAATTACTTCAGTTTGCAAGCACGGCAGCAGAGACAATTTCAGAATTTCCAAGTTATTGAAAACACATAGCAGGGGTTAAGGTTACTTGAATCTTAAAGCTATCTGTAGGACAAACATCTTGTATCTAGCTTCACACATTGTCAGAATCCAGACATTCAATGGCGGTGTTGTTGTCACAACAAAGGTCTCTGTGAACTGTGTGATTTCTGATCACTTTGACTCCTTCAGGCAAAACCAAACCACTCTGGACCCGTTCCCAAGCCAGTCTCTTGACCTTTTGAAGGTATATTTAGAAAGCTGATTTAAAAACCAGTAACAGCAGAAAAATCAAAGTGAATAGGTTACTGCAAAAGAGTATGTTACACACAGCAGCTGCAGCTGTTCACACAGTCTGAGTTAAACCAAGAACTTTCTTTGTCAAAATCTATCACGTACCATGGAGTTGCATGTTAAATTGGTTTGGAGTTTGAAGACCTTATGCAGCCCTGCTGCTTTAGCTTCAGCTAGTTTTTCTTCAGTCATCTTCACTATAAACTTCACTGTTGTGTCTGTGTGATATTCTTTATAATCTGTGATTAGTGGGGGTGTCTTCTCAGTCCCATTTAACATTGGCTCCAGAACTTGCTCTTTATAAGTCTGAGAAAAGAAAAGAATCAAAGTCAGACTCGTGTTTTCCATGGAGAGGAAAAGCTCCAAAACCCAGTAATCACATTTTGCTTTACAGGGCAAACAATACATTCCTGGGGCAAATTCCCTGTTGATTACCTGTGTCCATGTTCTGACAGGCAGCTCAGTGATCTCAATGGTTGTAGAATCAAGGATGGACACTTCACCACTTATCACATACTGATTAGGTCCCAGCTCATCTATTGTGCCTTTGAAATTCTTGTAACTAGGAAGCTAAGCAGAAAAGAACACTGGATTCAGCTTTGTGTTGCTGCTTCTGGTTTTAATCACCTGCATGAAATGCTCCAATATGTGCTGAATAAACTAACGAGTGAGACATTGGTTTTTAAATCCATTATTTACCATTGGCAATGGCTCTTCTCCATCCATCAGACGACGGATATTATTCACAACTTCCCTGATATCAAAGTTGGGGATCTTACAGGACCAGCCAGTACCAATCCCTTCTGCCCCATTTATCAGCACCATTGGAATGATTGGCATATACCATTCCGGCTCCACGCGTTGATTGTCATCATAAAGGAACCTCAGGATATTGTCATCCGTCGGTGGGAACAGCAACCGTGCCAGTGGGCTAGAATGGAAAAGAGAATGTAAACCCAAATTCTTGTGACACAACAGTGACCACCATTTCAAAAGAACCTTCCAGAAAACAAACTAAACACTTTAAATAAGTCAGGTTTATTTCTATCAGCCAACCATCGCCATGCAGCCTGGGTGTCTGCGTTAGGAACCCAGGCTCCTAGAGTGACACTCAAAATGAAGGTGCATCTTCAGCAATTTCACCAGCCTCGCAGGTTCCACTGACTTCATGGGACCCTAATCTTATACTTTAATTATGTAAATTAGATGTTTAACATCTGGGAAGGCTTCAGTATTCTGTAGACATTGCTTTAGTACAACCATAGATGTGCTCAAGTCACAGATGCAACCAAGTTCAACCAGGGTAACCATCAGGTCACAGAGACCACAACGCTGTACTTTCAGGTACTGTAACTTCACTCTCCCAACCCAAGTTCGTTTTTTATTATCCTGCCTACATTTCTCCCTTTGGTTTTGCTCCCATTTCAATATTCTCTGCTTTTTTGTTCTCTAGGTTGATAACCAAGTTTACATATTTGAATTCAGGATCCAAATCTCACTTCACTTGTTGCTACTCTGAGTATGCAACAGGTCCAAACTTTTACAGGGAAAAAGTAAATTCATTTTTCATTTTAAATGCTGTCAAATTGAGTCCTGTAACATGCTAAGAATATTTAAAACAGTAAGAAATTTTTCATGCTGACCTGAGCATTGTAAAGATGTATCGAGGGCTGGCAGAGTCTTTCCCACCATGTAGCCTTGTGCCAAACTGACCAATAGGCTGTAGCAAGTTGAGGTTGTTACTGCCCACAAAGTTCTGAGCTAAGTTGATAATAGTCATCATCAGTGATGCCTGCAATAAAGGAATGTTCAAAGCTAAAAATGTAGAAATCTTCACCAAAGGGACAAAATTAAAGGCAAAATTCACACCAAGAACAGAATTGATATAGAGGATAAACTCAACTAATAAAATACCAGAGGAAACTGATTTCTGAAAGTGCATCCCTCTAGTCTGGATGACCAGATATATTCCAGTGACCCACCATATATTGCTGTCTGCCTCTTCTCGAAGCCTCTTTCATCTTGAATGAAAGATTCCATCAGTCTCCCAAGGGAAGCTTGTTTTAGTGCTTAATTTCTCCTTCCCAAGGTAGAAAGGCTATTAACATCTGCCTAAATCTATCACAAACAAAGCAGGTTTTTCTTGTGCTGCTTTATAAATGAAATATACTTGCATAGAGTGTAGGGAGGACAGGCAGACTGACCAATCTCAGCTTAAATTAATATTGAAGTATTAACAGCCAATATACAGCCACTTTGCTTTGGTTTTTATACTGAAACATCTAATCCTGCTTTAGAGACTTCTTAAGTGTCAACAGAAAGGCTTTTTTGTCTTTATTTAAAAAGCATTTTACACAGTCAGGTCAGGTTCTTACTTCACCATGATGGTATGAGGACATCTCAGCTACAGAACCAGCCAGCTGAGCAACCTTCACCTCCCGCTTATCATTTCGTTTGAAACATGTGAACAGAACTTTTCTTTGACCTGGCTTCAAACCTGTATATAAAAAAAAAAAAAAGACCTTGAGATTAGAAGGTACAATGTGTTTCACTTAACTTCTGCTCTCTAGAGACTAAGAACTACTTACACCCCTAAAGATTCTGCACCAGGAGAGTAAGGTACTGGTAATAATATACTACAAAATGGACATTTAATCCAAAGGTTAAAAAACTTGACAGCAGGAAACAGACTTCTGAACACTGACCCTGAAAACTCATCAGGTTACCCTGATGCCAATGATAAGACACACAAACATCCGTTTATTAACTTCCAGGGAATGCACTATGTGGAATCACAACCTTGAAATAACTTACCATCAACCAGTGATGGGATTGATCTTTCATTATCTGAGTTGGAGAACAGGACTAACTCCTTGTTGATGAAGTCGTTGTATGTCAGGTAATTAGTATTTTTCCCATATAGGTATTCCTAAGAAAAACAGGTGCAAGATTACCTTAATTTTAACAAGGTCTAATCTGTTTCTTAGCTCATACTTGGCTGGTTTCACTACAGTGGAAGCTCCTTGTAAGACTAGCTAAGCACAGTGCAAGTGCTGACATAGCCTGGCAAAGTGAAAAGTGGCTTCCCATGATGCAGGGAAAAGAAATAAAGTCTCCATACAGTCCTGCTCGAGTTATTGTTTCCCATTTGAAAGATAAGAGTTAATTTCCCTTTTTTAACTGTTGGACAATTGACAATGAGGCCACACTGATAAAATGAGAGAAGCAGCTGCTCTGCAAAACCCTGAAACATTTTAACTGTCCTGTAATCCGGTGACTGACTCACTGACTCTTGAGCTCTGTGCAGCTCTGCTGTGCCAGAATGAAGCTGAGAACAGCCCCAGGGAGAGAGAGGAAACCAGCTTCCTTCGTATACATAAACCTCTTACCTCTGGCAGACCATGCAGCTTCCGTTGTCTTCTATCCTCCATGAAATTAGTCAGCCACTCCTTTCGCTCTTCTACCTTCTTCTTGCTAAAGGCCTGTATATTGCACAGTGAAAAGTAACTCAATTCTAAGACATTCTGTGGTGTGTGCTATTGGATCACTTCAGAAAAAGAAAGCATACAGGAAGAGTTGACCCAGGAGAATAACGTGCTAAACAGGCTGATTTAATAGCCTAAGTGCAACAAAAGGTTCTTGTAGCTAAATATATTAAGAACCTAATTTCCACCAGTCTTTAGGAGATATGGTATTTAGATTTAAATGTGCGTATTTTTAACATGATAATGGAAAACTAAAGCAAATTTCCCTATTAATTAAGATTTTTGGGAAAAACTTGGGTTTTTTTTGGCCATGCATAACAGCTCAGAAGAGTCAGTGTCTACTGAAGATGAAGTTCACGGAAGTGAGGAGTGTTTTAATCCACTGGTAAACTATTTTACAAGAAGAAAATTTGGGGGAGAGAGAGAGAAGGTCTGACTTGGAGAAAACTGAAGCAGAATATGCAGAAAAATGTTAAAGAAATATTTACTATTGTGTCTGAAAATGTCAATTGGTTTGTAGTGATGAGTTTGTTCTGAGCTATATTTAAAAACCATCATTAAAAGGGTACTCTTGGCCTGAGGTCCATGGACAGATTTGCTTCTACTGGTTAGACTAAAGCCGTAGCCTTGGTAACAAAGAGATTGTCTCAAGCCCAAAGGCCTCTAAGAGCATTTTAAGAGAAAATACACAGCACTCCAAGCAGTAGAATACCAAAGGTAGTAGGTCAGCAATTAAATCAAGTGGTAGTTACCAGGGTGATCGCAGCATCATCTTCAGGACCAGAATATTTGAAGCCAATTCGATGTTTAGCCATATCTGCAAAGTATTCTTTAGCCTCCTTTGATGTGCTGGTACCCAAACCTGCAGAGACAGTACTAGGTAATCCTAACAATGTCTTGCTTAAATTAAGTGGCAATTCAAAGAAACATTTTGCTATGCCTAGTTTCTGTGATGCATTATATAATGTACAGCATGGAGATGACTTACTGAAAACTTAGGTTACTTTAAAATGAGATGCAAGGTATCACAGAAATCACAATAATTACAGATAAGGGAGCAGCTGCATGTGGCTCTTTTGGATTTTGTCTCTAACTCCTGCAGATATTCGAGATGATTAACTGCAAATTGGAAATGATTCCTCACCATCCAGCCATTGTTCTGCAGCTGGCAACTTTATTGGTATTAAGCAATTCTGGATTAAGTACTTACAGTGCTAACAGCACACAAGGACTCTGCTATGGAAAGCAGCACCACAAAACTGAGCATAATTGCCTAAGAGGGCTGAAAGAATGGTTACCTACAACACTGGAGTTCCATTTGGAGAGATTTTAGAATCATAGAATGGTTTGGGTTGGAAGGGACCTTTAAAGGTCATCTAGACTGACTCCCCATTTTACTGAGATTTTATCCAGTTAGAGGTTATTGATTCCTTACTTTTATATTTTATGTCACATGTATTTGTAATCAGAATATCTTAGGAGGGAAGAGATGTGGAGGACACCTGATCCAAACTTTCTGCAAAAACAGGACTAACCCTGAATTTAATCATGAGTGCTCTTACTTGGATCACTTAATTTCACCATATTAATTTTTCCACAAACCTTTATAGTACTTGATCTTCCATGAATTGTAGTTCTGTGTACTGCTTTTCCATTCTTCAAATTCAGGAATGCTGTAGAATGCAATTTCTTCTTTGTTTTTAGAGGCCTACAATGAACAAATATTTTAACTGTGAAATGAGAGGCAGATATGGACCAATGGATCCTTCCTCATACGCTTTACCATCCACCCAGCCCTTACCTTTATGATGGGAGTGATAAATTCCTCCAAAAAGTTGTGTCTTAGAAGAGATGGCCAGTTGTGATGGATGAAGTTAATCAGTAAACCTTTGATATGTGATCCATCTTGATCCTGATTTAAAAAGAAAGAAAAAAAAAAGAAGAAGACATATTTAATCAGGGCCATGATGGAAGTGACAATTGTTAGCTTAATAGCAAATGATCCAATAATTCCAGCTAACTGACCTTATTAACTTTCACTTCTAAAAAGGTGACCATACATTGTTTAACTACTGAAAATTAAAAGAAACAGAAAAGGCACATTCTTGGTGAAAAAAAAAAAAGGTACCAAGGACTGGTCAAGGGCCTTGAATCAGCAGACTGGAAAGCCAGTGTTTAGCTATTTGGTGATGCTATTCCCCCCTCTACTTTATCTGTTTTGTTTTGTGGCTGTAAAGACATTATGACCCACTAAAATATAGAATGATAAAAAGAAACAAATACAGAGAATTAGGTACAACAATGGCAGTGGGAGAAAGGTAGTGGTTTTTTCTTCCCTCTGTATTCAAGGGTTGTTCCCCCCCCCCTCCCAATTTTCAGTTTTAGTGAACCTAACCTGATCTGTCATAATCATAATCTTTCCATAGCGAAGACTCTTTAAAGATTCTTGATCTTCATAGTTCTTTTTATATTGTAAACCCACAATCTTGATGATGTTGTTGATTTCAGCATTTTCCATAATCTGGAAAAGATCATACGGAATAAAAACTTGTTTTTCTGACTTAAAATGTAGCTCAAAAAAAAAAAAAAGTATAAAATTATCCATAAGTATATCGTTGACTGAGCTTTGTCTTGTCAGTGGTTTTTTGCTGTTTAGAAACTTATTATTTCTGAACTGAAGACTAATGTTTAAATTATTCTAGATCATTCCAAATATTTTCTAGTCCACAACACAAACACTACACCCTCAGGGAAAATACTGAACAGGGCTTAATCAATATTCCCACTTAACCAGCAAGGCAGGCTGAAGACAAGACTAGATCCAGGTGTTTAAGAAGCTACTCCTATGATTTACTGTGCTCCAGGTGTTCAGCTGTACTGACCCAGTTAAAACCCACGACGTTACACAAAGCACACGGCGCCTTCGAACACGGAAAGGTTTTCCAACTAACCTGCTTGTGAGAAGCTTCTCTGACGTTGAGTATTTTCCCACGAAGGGGAAATACTCCATATTTGTCTCTACCAACCACTCCTAGACCAGAAACAGCCAGTGTTTTGGCTGAGTCTCCCTCGGTCAGGATAAGTGTACAATCTAAAGAATTCTTGCTGCCTAAAAAAAATAAATTCAAGTCAATTTTCTAATTAAGAGGTTAAATCCAAGCCTGCATACTCACAAACTGAATGAGAATAAATGTCTTGTGACACACAGAGGTTTTGTTGTGCTGCACATAGTAAATGGGGATAAACACAGTAAATGGGACTGTAAAATGGGGATAAACTATCATTACACATTTTCTCATTATCTTTAGGAGACAATTATTTCATCTAACAAACAGGTTTTAACTGTTTTGTGAATGAATTGGTTACAAAGGATATAAAACACTTACCAGCATCATTGGCATCATCCAGTTTAGGAACACCCTTAATCTTAGTGTGTTTCACAGCTGAACATTTCTTATTCAGCTGGTTCTGAGCTTTAAATTTTACCCAGTTTAGGATACTTTCAACAATGCCACAGCCAACTGCCTGCAATAGAAAAAACAACCCCCAACAATTGTCGGAAAAGCCTTAACAATGCCAGAATTCTAAGTTATATACCTTGTCTTTAGTTCATGGCATTACTTTAAAAGTATATATTTGCTGCATTAAGCACAAGCTGCAGTTTTACAGACATCTGGATTATCCGTGTATATCAATACTTACACCCTTGATAAATTTCTCACTCAGTTTACAGGTTGAGCCAAAGCTCTTTGCCTGCAGAGTCATGTTCTCCTTAGTCTGAGAGTCAAAGGTTGGGTTTTCAATTAAGGCATTCACGAAAATCCACATGTGGTTCTTCACCTAGAGTTGAATATAACAAGCATCACACATTATACAGGCTCATCTTGGTGACAGCACTGCATCCCGACATTCGCCTGTCAGCATCACACAGTGAGGGAAAACTCAGTATCACTCTGTGGTTTTGAATTTTTCTAGATGTCTTGAAAGAATTTAGGACAGCTAATGAACATTCATAACAATGTTTTATGATCTGGGATGTCAAGGAATCAGAAGCTCTCAGCCTAAATAGGGATTATCTGACAGATACTGAGTTTTAGTGCATCTACACTGACTTAGTGTTCTGATTACAAAATACATCAGCCAAACTGGTAGTTGACTTAAACTGAACAATATGAGACTTCTATAATTGGCAATTTTATATATAGTCTGTACAATGGAAATATGTGTTATTAATTAATGTACTAACGCATTAAGTTGTAGTTACAATTTGCAGTAACGAGTTGTGTTTCCCACTGGGGAAAGTTTGGACTTTGTACCTGAAAAGGCTTCACTCCAACTCCGTTTTTGTTCTTCTTTTTCACAATATCAATGAGTTTAGTCACAATCTGGTCAGCTACATAATCAACATGCCTGCCACCCTAAGGGAAAATGGGACCAAAACCCTGGTGGTGAGTCCATTTAAAATAAATAAAGGATATAGATCTATTTAAAGCTTTAAGCATAGTCTTTGCAACATTAAACAACTAAGTATTTTTCGTTAACATACATATATTTGAAAATAGCCAAGTACATTAATGATGAAGAATAGGGCATTAGCTTGACTAAGTAAACTAAAGAGTTACCTTTGTAGTGGCAATGCTGTTGACAAAGCTAACTTGCTGGAAGCCTTTTTCACTTAAAGTCAAACACACTTCCCACCGAGAATTTACTTCCTCGTGGATAACCTTAAGTGCATTACCAGTTTCATCTTCTTTGTCCTTCAGATAGAGGTCCACATAACTGCGAAATCCTTTCACCTGCATACAGATGAGAGCAGACAACTCGCTTACAACAGCTCCTATAAATACTTAATTCATATCCTCCTGAAAAGTGAGGAGAGAAATCACTCAGGCAGATATTCCCTTTACTGTGCGTGATGACGTAAATCACTTCACCAAAATCTCACTGTTTAAATGGCACGAGAAATACAGATATTATTGTCTCTTTTAAACGTTCACTTACAGGCAGCCTTTGTCCATTTAGGAAAACTTTGACATCTTTTGTGGATCCAGCAATATCATATGCCCTTCGAGACATTAGTGCTACAATGTCTTTATCGAGAATTGTCATTTTGAATTTTGACAGATCAGGTTGGAAAGTGACACAGGTGTAATCTTCTCCATCAAAATACTTCAGGTGCACTTCACCAGCCTTTCCCATGTTGTTTGTCCAGGTCTGAGAAAAGGAGGTTTTGTGAGTTGCAAGACTAACACACACACACACGAGCAACTAGCTTAGTTTTTAAAAGCAGTAAGCTGATTTACAAGTTTTAAATACTTCCATATAATAATAAAAAAAAGTTAAAAACTAGATTCTGATTATGTCTGCTCATTTCATTATTCATGTGAATTATATTTGGTGGTACAGTAGCTGTGGGACGAATTTATTCTGATCACAGTGCACTGAATGCAAGTTATGCCTAGGATTTTGGAACAAAAACTTAGTCTCTTACTTGAAAACCTCACTGAAATGAGAAGTGTTCATACCTGCTTGAATAACTTCTTGTATTCACGACATGCAGTTTCCACAGTAAATTTTGTGCTAAATATGTTGCACAGTTTGGCTCCATAACCATTTCGCCCACCTGGAATTAGAAGGAAAGCAGATTTGTGTTATCACCTTTGTCCAAAACCATCTGAAAGAATTCCAGTCTAACAGGAGTTCAGCCACTTCAGCACAATCCAAGGACAACTGTCAATAAGCGCCAATATCCTGCAAACTCCTGTGACTATAAACCCATGTTTAATTGGGATTAGTGTTCAAAGAGAATTTTTCCCATTCTCCACGTTTGTACCATTATCACTATAAAATAGAGCACGGAGTCTTCTCTCTGATGGACTCAGAACACCATTTTCATGTTGCATCAAAGACCCCCTTTAGCTCAGTTCACACATTTAAACTGATCAGGCTGCTCAAAAATATTGGTGCATATTTGAGAGTCTTCCCTACCTGTGACTTTTTTTTCATTGTCATCGTAGTTGCTAGATGTCAGGAGCTGCCCAAAGATAAGAGCAGGCACATAGACCTTCTCCACTTTGTGTTCAACGACTGGAATACCTTTCCCATTGTTCCATACACTGATTGTGTTATTCTCTCTAGGGGAAAAGACAAAAACAAAACAAAAAGTGTGTTTTTAAAGCTGCAAATGACTGAGCTATGAAATAAGTATTACACAAAAGCTCTGGGGAAAGGCCACCATTTCATCAAGAGCAAATCTCTGTTGAGCACATGCAGAAACAGCCAGCAGAGGGAGGACAAGTCAACAAAGAAATTCTGGGATCCCCAGATACCATCTATGAAATGGATCACCACACATACAAATCCTCTATCTACGCTCAATGACAGAATAAAAAGGTTGAGAGGAAGAAAAGAGGAAAATGGCTGCAACAGAAAACAACAACAAGAAGAAAGGAGTCATTTCACCAGTCAGCACTCTGTAAGAGACCCAGGGACTAAACAACGAAAAAGTGTTTTGCAAGGGGCGAATTACATTTGGTCTGACTTGGATTGGCCACATCACAGAGCTCTGCAATACTGCACCAGCTCAGAACAGCATCTGAGTGAGAAAATCTAACGCACTTGAGTTGGGAAGGCAATGAAGAAAAAAGAAATAGAACTTACACATCTATTGTAACTTTAATGCAGGACATGCTTTTATCCCTCTGCTTGTTGTCTGCAGCATTGACTAGAATGGAAAGGTTATTGTTATTATATTACATTCTCAATCAAGACAAAACTATTAACAATGAAGTGTCTGCAGTAAAATGAACGCAAAAATTCGATACAATGTTACTAATAATCATCTTGGAATGCAAATATTTGGCAAATTACAAAGAGGAGTAATACAAGTTAACATAAAAGGGAGAATTTTGGGCTGAATGAAAGTGGTTTTGTAAAAGAGTTGCCATCATCCCATGAACGGGTAACAGAAGGACATTAGTGTCCAATATTTCCCAGCACAATTGACAAACCATGCACCCAGCAAACAACATCCATCAAATTATGCAATAGACATTACCTGGTCAGCAATGCCACCAGATTAAAGCACATTGGATAAGTTCTTACATTTAGTTGCAGTTTCTTAAGACATTCAGCACCCATGAATAACTTATCAATTATTGACTTAACAGACGGGTCACCTTACCTAGAATCTCATCAAAGATTTTGTATAAGCCAGGCACAAAGGTCACATCTCTGCAGTTAAGGCCCACGCCCTCATCAAAAACCCACATTTGCTGAAAGGAAGGAAAGAAATATGTAAGTCATAGAATCATGGAATGGTTTGGGTTGGAAGGGACCTTTAAAGCTCATCCAGTCCAACCCCCTGCTGTGACAGGGACATCTTCAACCAGACCAGGATGCTCAGAGCCACATCCAGCCTGACCTGGAATGTTTCCAGGGATGGAGCTTCTACCACCTCTCTGGGCAACCTGGGCCAGGGTCTCACCACCCTCATTGTGGAAAAACTTATTCTATATAGTCCGAATCTCCCCTCTTTTAGTTTAAAACCATCACTACAGGCCCTGATAAAAAGTCTGTCCCCACCTTTCTTATAGCCCCCCTTTACATATTGAAAAGTGCAATAAGATCTCTCTGGAGCCTTTTCCAGGCTGAATAGCCTCAACCCTCTCAGCCTGTCCCCACAGCAGAGCTGTTAGATCATTTCTGTGGCCTCTGAACCCCAAAGTCCCCAGGGACAGCTCCTCCTCTGTGCCACCGGTTTGTGAAGCAGATGTTTTGTGGTTTATAAACAGATATTAACGAGTTCCCGCCTGCACCGAGGAGTTCAGGCAGCGTAAGCTCCACCGCCCCCCCTTTACC
>NW_010335644.1:0-4883 GCF_000700745.2 Antrostomus carolinensis
GGGAGAGATGAGTGGGCTGACCCAAAGATCCCAGCAATGGGATGGCCAAGCCTTGCTCCCCCTGCAAGCCTGGGCTCCCCCGTCCCCACCACGGCACTGGCCCACAAACCCAGCTGCAAACTTGGGCTGTGCAACAGCTAAATACTGGGAAACTGGGCAGGCGCCAAGGACTTTGATCCCCAGCCATAAAAACCTCCTCCACAAGCTGACTTCTCTTGCGAAATCACCTCCTGGGGGGCTGAGCTGATGTGCGCTGCCCCCGTGGCCTCTGTGGCCCCAGAACTGGAGGTCTGGCTGGTGAGCAGTGCCATCGCCCACAGCCTCGTCCCGCAGAGCTGCGGGGCTGGTGCCGGGCAGACGCATGTTGCACCAAACACGCATTTACCTTGGACTGTTCCCAAGTGCTGCTGTGCTCCTCCCTGACACATCTGCACATACCAGCCACGGCAAGGCCAGCTGAAAACCTTCCCAATTGGGAAATGCCAAGATGAGGGGCAGAGGGCATGTGCCCAGCATGGCACTGAGCCCCTTGTTCTGGAGATGCCGGGTGGGACAGGACCTGCAGCACTGTGGGGCGTGTGGCCAAAGCTGCAGCACCAACAGCGCAGTTATCAGAAGTGGATGTTAGTGTCTGCCTTAAAAAGGGGTGGTTTTTTGGTTTGGGTTTTTTTTGTTTCTTTTTTTCTTTCCCAGGGGTGCTCAGCAGCCAAAGCTTGCCCTGGCTTGAGGTGGGCGATGCTGAGCTGTCGGGTGTGAGTCCTGTGCTGGACACACATCAGCCTGGGTGGGGATGAAAGGGCCACAGGTTCCCTCTGCTAAAGGGCTCAATGAACCACTGATGAACGATTTCTTTTTCCCATTTTTGTTATCTTTGTTTTAACTCCAGCACCATCCAGCATGCTGGCAGAGCTGGGCCTTTTATGTTATTTAGAAGCAAAGATGGGAAACAGAGGGATCTTTTGCAAATGCCAGATTGCATATTGATCAAATCAAGGCAAAATGGGGTCTGCACAAATGTGGGTGTGTAAAAAGACATCAGAAGAGCATCTGGGGCTTCTCATACCAAGAAGCCTCCCACTGAGGCAAACAAACCCTATCCCATGGTCCGAAATGCCGCCAGATCCTCGGAGAAGGTGATGGTTCCCCCCGAGCCGCTGCTGCAAATATCCTGGGTTTCCATGTGAACACAGAAAGTGCAGGACCAAGGCTCCAGTGGTCATGGCCAGCCCTGCCATGAGCTGCTTTTATTTCCTTATATTTAAGGAAATTTTATATTTAATCTGCTTTATTTCTGGTGGTTAAACCCAGATTTTCCCCCCCTTTTTGCTTGTCACTTTAATTAGCATTTATTTATGCTTCTTTATTTATAACTGCAGCCTTGTCTCTCACACCCATGGACACCATGTCAGTGAGACACCTCTGCGCTGGAGGCTGATTGTCCTGGGGATGTGCCTCAATCTGCCACAATGTCCCCGATCGTCCCTTCGAGCCAACAAGTTTAGGGCATCAGTGCCATAAAGCCTTTAACATCACTCTAGTGTCACCTAGCCGTGGCTCCCCAAGCGCGGCAATAACTCAGAGTGTTTTTCTGCTCTTCCAAATAATCCAAGTGATTTCCAGCACTCCTCTCCATGTCTCCCTGCACCTGGGCTCCAGCGTACGAGCTCTCAGTCATGCCTGGATTTTATGACTTTGCAGCCTGGA
The DNA here is from genome assembly GCF_000700745.2 of Antrostomus carolinensis. Taxonomy (NCBI): domain Eukaryota; kingdom Metazoa; phylum Chordata; class Aves; order Caprimulgiformes; family Caprimulgidae; genus Antrostomus; species Antrostomus carolinensis. Next base: position 1,705 of record NW_010335644.1, read on the forward strand.
TCCATTCCCCTCCAGGGTGCCATCGCCCGCAGCCTCATCCCACTGGCTGGGACTGGACAAAACTCGGTGCATTGGTGGTGGAGCTCGCTGTGGGGCTGGGACTGCCGCTGCTGTCCCCCATGGTGCAGCACTGGCTCAGTAGCGTGGGAGAGTTTCTTTTTTTATTAGTGAGCTTAGTACTGACCTTTCCTGTACCCCCTGCAAGGTTCCCATGGATCGGGGTGAAATCAGAGTCTGGCTCTGCGTTGGCCCCCGTGCAGTGCCTGGAAGAGAGACGGGCCTGGTCCTGGTCCCAGGGGAGGGGATGGAGGCAGCGTCACCAGCACGCCTTCGCTCCCCCGCCACGCCAGCCGCGGGCTTGGCACCCACCAGCTCTGCAGTGCTGGCCATGGACACGGCACCCAGCCCTTTCTCCACAGAAGGGAACTGTTTTAACAACAACAACAACAACAAATTGCAACTCCAAACATGTTTTTTTAAGGAAAAACAAAGATTAGAAATACTGTAAGCAGTGGAGACAAAGCACCAAAAATAGCATCTGAAGTTTCCTCTGTGCGCTCTCCCTGCAGGCAGCCTGCACTATATTTGTCTTCACTTGCCATTTCTGCTGCAATCAATTTGCAATTGCTGCTGGCAAGGAACCCATCTATTAAAAGCTCGACTGAGATTTGTGGTGAAGATGTCTGTAATAAAAAATTCTGGCCATTTGGTTTTTTTTTTTAAAAACCCCTGTCCTTCTCTGCAGATCCTCCTGGCCCCAGCAAAATCCACTAAAATCATCACCGGCCACATTGTCCAGGCTTGAGAGCAGCTGTGGAAACCCAGCGTGGGTTTCCTCACACGTGGGGAGGAATTTGCTCTGCAGCCACTCAGAGGCTTGGAAGCACTTGGCGTTTGGTCCATGTCAGTGCCTTATCTCTGTGATTTGCTGCAGGCAACCCTGGGGAGGTGGATTCCTCCCGGGTCAATTGCTTTTATCATAAAAACAAATGTTTTCTATCACCCCTTTCAGTCCCAGGATGAAAGCGCAGATAGAAATCACACAGCTCTGCCTTGGTGGGCCATGCTGCTGGGTGCTGCTGGGTGCTCACTCTCCCCCTAAACAAAGGGGGTAGGAGGGACAGGGAAGGCAAATGGAAATCTGGAGTGGTCCCTGCCTTTGCCTAGAAAAAAAATAAATCCCATAGAGCTGCCTAAAAAATAAACCTCCAGGGTTCTCCAGAGGCTCTGCCCCCAGCTTTCTGCCCCAAAGCCAGCACGGCCACCCAACTGGTGTCTGCCAGACCCAGGCACTGGCTGGCTGCCCAGCAGAACCCCTCCGCTGGAGGAAGGGATGCTGAGGGAGGCCGGAGGGCGATGGGGCCGTTTTGAGGAGGCTGGAGGCACGCAGACTGTGTAGCCAAGCAAAACAGTGGCTGCGGGGGGATACAATTCCTGTCTATAAATAGCGCCGGGAAGCAAGCGTTAGGGAGGGAGAAAAGTTATTCAAGCTAAAGGACAATGTTGGCACAAAAGCAAATAGATATAATTAGCTATTAATAAATGGAGGCCAAAGATCAGAGAAAGTATCTAATATCAGAAAAGTGAGAGCTCTGAAGGCTTTCCAGGGGGAAGGGTAGGGGAGAACTTCACCAATGTTTAAAACAGGCTGTGGCTATTTTTTAAAAGCCATTAAGTTATGAACTGTGAAATGCAGCCTGCTGTGATTGCTGTTAAGTCTTTTTTCTGTGTCAAAGGGAAGATTTGGCCTCTCCGTGACATCAGGAACAGCAGAGGGGCCTGGGAAGCTGCCTTACGCACAGCGCTGCAGGTACAACCCCACTCCCCAACGCTTTCCTTCTCCCTTGGGCAGATCTATGGATCCCAGCCCCTCCTGGAGCCCTCTGCCTGCTCTGCCCTTTGCCACCCCATCAGGGACCAAACCTGCCTGGAGTGACACCTCAATCCCCAGAGTTTCCCAGTAATGCTGGGGGGGGGCACGCCCAGCCCAGGACTGTGGGGCCTGGGAGGATTTTCTCACCAGGGTTAAGCCACCGTGCTGGCAGCGGCAGGCCCCGCCCGCCCGTCCCCAAAAAAAAAGGCGTCTGTGGCAGGTCACATCCTGCCCAGCCAGCCCAGGGCCCAGCGTGTTCAGCAAGGCACGATGCCCTGCACCCTCCCCATCTCCAGAAAATATCAAAGCAACCAGCTGGAGCCATGCACAGAAGAAAACCCTGCAGAGATGCAACCCCCTGGGCCAGTGACATGGAGGGAGCAGAAGGGTCCAGAGAAGTGGTTGGTTTTCCTTCCCTTTTAGAAAAGCAAACCTGGACAAACAAGTACATGAGGGACAAGTGCCAGCGAGTGCTGAGCTTGCTTGCCTCAGCCCTGCTGACCTTTAAACGGTGACCGATGGGAGCAAAGTTGGTGCTGGCATTGCAGCCACCCTGAGACTTGCAAAATCCTTGCTCCTGCCCCAGCAACAGCTGGGTGGGCATCCATCATGCCCATATGTGCCCATGAGCCCATGGCAGAGCTGTCGAGGCAGGCGGCACAGCCCTGTCCTAGACACAGGATCTGGTGCCTGTAGGACACCCACCTTGTGCTCACATCAGCCCTCCAGCCCGGCCCCGGCTCCACGAGCCCCATCTCTGCACTGTACCCTTGGGAAAGACCAAGGTGGAGACCCACAGCGTGCCCCCCCGTGGGAACTCAAACACCCCTGGCCTTCGTGGCACAACCACAGCTGAGCTGTGCAGGGATGGCTGTCAGCAGCCCTGTCAGTGTTTTGCCGGTACAAAGCCCAGGCCAGCTCTGCTCGCCCCTGATAAGACAAGAGCCCTGAGCAGGAGGGGTGCAGGCAGACGGGCCCCCTTATCTGTTACCGTCACTGCAGGCCGCTGCGATGGCTTTGCTTTACTACTGGGGGAACTTCAATTTTCCCTTGAAGCCTTCACAGAGAGCCTCGTGCCTTTCTGGAAGACTTGTTTTAGTCAACAGGACATTATTGGCTTGAGTGCAGGATCTGAAATGGTGCTGTCTGGCAGTACGAGCAGGTGGGGCAGATAAAGCCGTGAGCTCTCTGGCTCTGAAACCCTTTAACTTCACTGACTCCTCCAGCAGCATCCTGCACCGTCCCTCACAGGGCCAGCAGCAATCTTGGCTGTCAAATGCCAGCAGCCCTGTGCAGCCATGGCCCC
>NW_010335645.1:0-3741 GCF_000700745.2 Antrostomus carolinensis
AATATAATAAAATATAACAAATATACATTATAAAAATATAATAATACATATTTTATTTAAAAATGTGTATATATACTTCTGAAGGTGCAAAGAGGACGGAGCCAGGCTCTTCTCACTGGCGCCCAGTGACAGGACCAGAGGCAATGGGCACAAACAGAAACACAGGAGGATCCTTCTGAACATCAGGAAACACTTTTTCACTGTGAGTGTGACCGAGCACTGGCACAGGTTGCCCAGAGAGGCTGTGGAGTCTCCATCCATGGAGATACTCAAACCCCATCTGGGCATGGTCCTGCACAACCAGCTGTGGGTGGCCCTGCTTAAGCAGGGGGAGATGGTGGACAAGATGACCTCCAGAGGTCCTAGCCAACCTCAGCCATTTTGTGATTCTGTGACCAGACACAAAATCCCATAAAATGCAAAATAAAAGCCTGCAAAAATCAAGGCTGAAGATACAGTTCAAACGGATAATGTGCAACTAGGCTGTTAACTCGTGTACAGTCAGCTGGACTGCACAGAGGGAACACACGGTTACCCAAGAGGACTTTCAGGCATATTTGTTTAGCGAAACTATTTTAAGAGCTCACCTGCAAGAGGCAGCAACAAAACACCACGAGGGAGACAGAAATCATTTGAAAAAACATCAGCTGATTCAGGGAGGAAAAGCACACCCTATAACAGCTCCAGCAAGCACACATTGACTAACTTGTAGCACTGTGAAACTCTGACAATGTTGAGACAAAGGCCACACCAACCTCTCACACAGCACTAACAACCTCAGCTGTCAATGCCTGTGGCAATGACACTTGAAGTGCCAGACATGCCAGCGACAGCAATGATTTACCGTGCTGGGGGAACACCACACCTCGTGTTTGTCAGAAATACAGCGTGTGCTTTAAGTCTCATCTGCATCTCAACTTTTAACTGGACATAAACCACAGTTTCAGCCCAACCCAGCTAGCCCATGACAAAGTAGAGAACTTGAAGCTAACGCCAGCAATGCAACAGTTCAGATCTTACTGCATCGCCAGTTGGTTGCTCATCCAAGGACTCTGTGTAACTTCAGTGCTGTCACAGTGGTCTGACTTGAATGTGTCAGTTCAGACTGAAAACAGCAGCCTATGCTCACAATGGTCTAGAGAGACGGAAGGATTCAAAAAACATTCGTCCCTTGAGTGGTTCACTGAAGTACAATTAGTACTGAGAAGAGATGATTCCTTCATTACTAGTTTTAACTACTGGTAGAGGGTAATATATCATTTTCTCCAATTCTTGAACTCAAGAGGTCTAAGCAGCATAGTTTAAAAGTATTCTTTCATGTACGGCAGCACCAAATAACAAAGAGTCTCTCTGTCATGTTCTTATCTCACTCTTAAGACACCTCCTAAAGCAGTAAATCTCCTTTCCCCATTAAAAGTATTTTTACTTTCTTCTCCCAAAAGGGACAAGAGTAAGAGGTTGAGGAAAGGCAAGAAGCTGATGAAGGAATGCAGTGTCCAGCCAGACCTCTGAGCTTGGCCTCTGCAAGCTTTGGTCTCTGAAAGCCCAGATCCTTACACTTGGAGGATACTCCAGAAATTCACCAAGTCTTGGAGGAAAAGCAGACATTTAGTATTAACTACAGTTAATGGAGAATCAAATGTAGTGTTTTCTTAGGCAGCTATGGCTAGACACCGATGTTGGCAAGTAAATGAGGTGGCAGAGATGGAAGTAGACAGAATCCTACAGACCTCGGTGGTTTCACAGATACAGCCATCTTGCTGTTGCTGTCTGCATCGTTTTCTGCAGCTCTGTAGAAAAAGCTGACAGTCCTGGGGACGCCCAGCCCAGTGAGATCCTGCCTTCTACAAATAAGTCAGCACTGGGCAACACTGAAAACTGGACCACAGCTTAACAACAGTAATCTGAGTGCAGCATTCGGAAGCCGCGGGTATACTTTCAATGCCCTCAGTGCTCATTCCGTATGTTGGAGAAGAAAGTGGCATGGAGAACTGCAGGAGGCTGATTCACCCTCATATAAAGGGACTGGGCAAAGCTACAAACCTGCCTTGTCCTAATACCTCATATTTAGAGCTGAATGACTAAAAAAAGTGAGAGCAGTGAAAGTTTTCACTCTGCAGTTTCCTGGAGTATTAGCATGCACATTTCAACAGAGGTCTTTCATTTTAGGCATTGTCTTTTTATCTAGTTATGACTTCCTTTCCAGAAGACTTCCAGTAGTGTTGCTGGAAATCCTGACTCCTGTTTGGAGAGAAATTCCTGTTCAGACACTAGGGTGTTAGGCTTCCTGAAGGAGCCAGAATATTTTTTATCTCAGTATGCAAAACTTGTAAAAGATTAGTATTTTCCTGGAGCATACCACCATTTAAAAGATCTCTGCCGAGAGTAAAATGACATTTTTTTATCTTTTGGCCTCCTACTTAAACTAGACTCTTTATACTCAACTCTGTGACACTAAAAAGAGTACACTGCAGCTTCAAAACGGGATTGCCTTTATTTTTCTTCCCACAGACAGAGCTCTTAAGATTCTAAAATTAAGTTCTACTACCTTGTTCTGCAGCAAGTCACTGAAGATCAATCATAAAAGCACTCTTCTAATTTGCAGACAAAATAGCCTATAAACAGAAGCCTACCAAGGAAAATACCCTGTAAATAAATGGAAACTTTCCCTTTGTTTGTAAGTAGAAACTTTTTCCGTAAAGAATCCTCCAGCCAGCTAATTATAATACTACTCAGAAAATCATTATCTCAGGGAGATTGCCTATTTCAACAGAACCCCAGTTCTATTACTGTCAAGCGTGCCTGGTTACATGTTCCGGTGTCTAACGCAAGCCACGTGTATTGTGTGAGCACATACTCAGAGCTCCTTCAGTGCCTCAGCGTTCTAATCTCAGACCTTGGGTGGGATGGAGCGAGATGGGCAATAGAGTCAAACAGCTTTGATACTGATGCTCTTATCAAATAGAATCCACACAAGAATTAAGCTGTGTGTCCTGTTCTTAAACCAATATATACAGTGGTGTCAGCAAACTCTTTGCACATTAATGCTTGTTTTATGACTACAGAGGTGAATGGTGCTGATTTATTCCTATACTTCAACTTTACATTCAAAGTTCATAGTCTGTACAGCTTAATGTACCGATTATTTTTTCCCCCAAAAGGTGTTGTTGTAAACTACACCTTCATTTAAAGATCTGCAAATGCTATCAAGTGTTTCTACCCTAAGTAGAACTTCAGAACACTTTTATGAAGAAACAAAGTTTATGCAATTATAAGGCAATCCTGCCTCTGCCCATCCCGCTCCAACAGTCCTGTCTCCTACAACTTTTGAATTTATCAGCCATTTCCAGCTTAATTTGTTAAAATGTATCACTAAGAAATGTTGAGTTCTTAAAGGAGCATTAAAATAGAAGACAAAAAAGAGCAGCAATCCTATTAATCCTTTGTCAAGATGCAACTTTTCTGCAAACTCAACCTTAGCAGATGGCACAGATTCTATACAGAAAACATAATCCAAATCATGGGCAGAAGTAAACAGCTTTATGCTCTAGTAAATCACCTACAAAGAATCTGAACAACAACCTGAACCTCTCAAGTTCTGCTGCTCACTATAGCTGCACGTTAGATCTCCTGGAAACCTCAAACCAAGCCGTTTTGTTAGACGTGCCACATGCAGCAACACCGTCCTTGCCCACAGGGACTCCGACTCTACACCTGAGAAACAAAGCAGCCGGTTCAGCT
>NW_010335646.1:0-270 GCF_000700745.2 Antrostomus carolinensis
GGGAAACCTCCCAGAGCGGGTCCTGCAGCCCCCCCTGCACTCAGTCTTCTGCAGCCTGGGTCTGTTCCCTGGGTGGGCAGCACAGCAGGGCTGGAGGTTGCTCTGAAACCCCCCGAATCTCTGTCCCAGGGGCTCAGCCCCTGTTAGGACCCCCCAGCAGCTCCCATGCGGTTTTTTTGGGGTGGGGGCTGCCTCCCTGCAGCAGCAACCAAGGCACAGGGGTGGGCAGGTTGTGTGTGGGGAGGTCCAAGAGGCTGTCCTAGGGGGGAC
>NW_010335646.1:302-939 GCF_000700745.2 Antrostomus carolinensis
CGCTCTACAGGATGGGGAAGGAAGCTGGAGCAGTCGGTACCGGTGAGTGTGTGTATGTTGTCTCCCAGCCAGGTGCAAATCCCGCCTTTGGCTGTGGTGATGTTGTGTGGATTTACCGGCGATGCTGATGGCCAGCAGCCCAGCTCCTTCCCCACGGATGGTTTTCAAGGACTTCCCTTTACAGCTGAGACCGTCCAACTCATTCCATTGGCGAAGTGTCTGGCATGCCCGCGCTGGCCGGGGTCAGCCCCCTCACTGCTCAGCTGTTCTGGAAGCAGGAGGCTGCGGATACCCGGGAGGCTGTTTTAGCTGAACTTCAAACAATAAAAACTTATCATTAAAAAGAAATGTATCTTGGCTTCATGTGGCCTGGCAGCGCGGGGAGGAGTGATTCAGTGGCTTTTTTGAAAAAAAAACACGCCGAGCTGCACAACTGGACACTCTCCAAGTCCAGCAACTCATTTTCTGCAGATGGAGCCGGGACCGTGCAGCGGGGCTGACGTTTAATTTGCAACCCACCGTACCTTGACATAGCCCACAGCCGAATGGCAGGGGCCATGTGGGGTGGGCTGCTGGCTGGCCAGGGGTGTGCCAGTGGGGCTGGGATTCCCCTGCTGCACCCTGATGCAGTGGGGTG
>NW_010335646.1:981-1189 GCF_000700745.2 Antrostomus carolinensis
CAGGTCCCCAGTGCCATCGCTGGTGGCCAGGCTGGTGCGTGGCTTGTGGCAATGAGCAGGATGGAGGGGACAGTGTTTCTGGGAGCACAAGTGGTGCTCAGGGTGAGCACAGCCCATGCATGTCACCAAGGCAGGACAGGGGCTGGAGCCATGCCACCTCGCGTTACCTGTCACAGGATCTGGCTGGAGCTGGGGACATGGGAAGGGG
>NW_010335647.1:0-23592 GCF_000700745.2 Antrostomus carolinensis
AGCAGTTCCCAGAGGACGTGCACCTCTGTGGGCTGCTGCTGCTGCTGCTGCTGCTCCATCAGGAACCACCTGGGTCCCAGCCAGATGGAGCTCAGAAACAACAAAAAAAAAGGGTCTTTTTGATTGGTTTCTTTAGGCTTGGGGTTTCTTTGTGTTTTTGTTTGAGGCCGGGGACTTTGCATGGTGGTAAAGCAGATTTCCATCCAATTCCTGTATGAGCACTCTGTCCTCCCGAGAAACCTTCCCACCTGAAGCGAGGACACAGTGGGGGCTTGGTACTCCAAAAAGCAGTAAAGGCATGAAAACCCCTCTGCCTCCCCGAGGGCAGCAGCGTGACAGGACGTGCGCTGCTGACGCCAGAAGTAAATCTGAACAGTCATCGCAACCACATCCAGCCCCTTCTTCAAAAGACTAAACCCTTCAAGTATTGTATGTGACTTTTTAACTCAGCGTGGCTTCGTAATTGATCTAAGGTTCTTCTCGTTTTGTTTTTGTAGTTTAAAAAGGTAAAACTTTTCGTAAGGGCAGTTAATGACAAGACAAGGGGAAATGGCTTTAAGCTGAAAGAAGGCAGGTTTAGATTAGATATTAGGAAGAAGTTCTTCACTGTGAGGGTGGTCAGACACTGGAACAGGTTGCCCAGAGAAGCCGTGGCTGCCCCCTCCCTGGAAGTGTTTAAGGCCAGGCTGGATGAGGCTTTGAGCAACCTGATCTAGTGGAAGGTGTCCCTGCTGATGGCAGGGGGGTTGGAACTGGATGATCTTTAAGGTCCCTTCCAACCCAAACCGTTCTATGACTCTATGATCTATGATAAAACAAAATATTCCCCTCTGGCAGCTGCTGAGGCAGAATCTACACTTGCACCTAAACTTAGGCCAATTTTCCACTTTTTTTAAAAGAAGCTACCCTCTAAAAAGACAACCATAAAGGAAACGTTTTTGCACAAGAAGGGTATAAAAAGACCCACTACCTTTATCTTGAATAGATGCAGGAGTTTCTATGACCCAAACATGCTTTTTAAAAACAGTGACCAGAACACACGCTGAAAACCAAAGCTGTAGAGAAAATCAGAAGGCTACACCAAACAACATTCTCCATCTCTCTCGGTTCTGCTTATAAAATGTGGTCTGACTACATAGTCTTAAAACAGAAGCATCAAAAGCAAGCAGGAGAATTAGTTTATAAAGGCAAATCATGAGGATGAGTTTTAACTTTGCTCTGAACTTGGGCCGAACGCTTTCTTCACAAGTGTAAATGGCCATTTCGGTTTTCAAGGCTGGTGTGTCTCATGGTCCACAAGCACCAGTGACACATAGAGCCTAACCACACCAAACTGATGGATGTTTAGGACAAAGCTAAAGCAGTATTTGTGTCACAGTAACCAGGTGTTTGGGACACAGCTGATGCAAACCCTGGTAAGATACAGGAGGTATTCAGCATGCTGTGGTCAAGAATCAGCACCACGACGTCATCCTCCAGCACTCAGGCACGAGGGAAGTGAGAACAGACTAGCAGCCAATTAACCAGTGATTCAGCCTGAATTTCAATGCTTTTCCCTTTGTGAGCTCACTCATCGTTTGACTTACTTAAGGAAGCTGCACAAATGCTTTTATTCCAGACTTTTGACATGCAACTCATTACTGGAGCTGGCTAACTTGAAAGAAATGGAACTTTCTGCTTGAGCAATGGAAAAAAAGAAGATCAAGAAGGTAACAAGGCAGAGTAATACCAATTTTGAAAGGCAACTGCCACTGCTCTAAACAAGGCAGAACTGCTGCAGGGCAGCACAAGTGCTAGGATCTCCCCCACCCTGCAACTACACAGTGGAATGCACACACAAAACACAAGACCACTGGTACAGCCCTTTCATATCAAACATCCAGCTGAACGAGTGGGGAAAAAAACCCAAACCCCTCTATAAATCCAATTTCCCCATGCCAGGCAGTATAAAGAAGCAACAGCAGGTCATTCCTATGACCATGCAACCTCTGGCATACAGGAAATCCCAGGCCAAGGCTCAGCACAGAAGCTAAGAGCCAAGCCAATGCAAAGGTTTTCAGAAAGGCATACCACCACATTGTGTTCTAAGCATTTTCTTGCCTATACTATGCCCTAGTATTGCTTTGGCTTCCCTGTTTGCCATTAGTCTTTGAGACCTTTAAATGCTGGCAATTGTGTTTCCTTCACTAACGCCACTGAAACCCATCACTTCCTCTCCAAGTCAGGTATGAGGAAATGGTTCTTTACTGGGTGACATCAGCAGTGTCTGGCATTTTACAACATCTAGAAGAAGATCAGCCCTGCCCCAAGAAGTTCACAGCCTAGTTCAGACAGAGACAACATGCTTCAGATACAATCTATGATGCCATGGAAGCATGAGATCACTTCCTCCTTGTGATCTTCAGCTTTACATACTTATTAATTTCTTTTATTTAAAAGGTTCCTTTGAAAAAAATAAAAGAAGAAAAGGCTTATAATGATTTTATCAGTTTTGGTATTTGGCTTTGGGACCAACCTTGTACCTTCATTTATTAAACATTCATATTCATTATTCCCTTTTTCCTCAAGTGCAGGAGGAGGAACCTGGCAAAAAAAACAGGGAGGGCAAGATGACTGATAATAGCTTACAGCTAAACTAGCAACAACAGCTCAAGCAAATTGCACAATCCACAGAAGATGTGCCACAACTCTTAGCTTAAGGATAAGCCTATAACCAAAAGCCATCATTTCTATTGGCATCTCTTGTTTGTATTTAAAGAAAATGAGGAAAAAAACTGGTGCTCATGTACTTCTGCAGTATCTGAAAGCAAAGGATTCCTTAGCTTTCTCCACATAGTTTCTGTTAACTGGAAGCCTGGAATGATCTAACTACTACCTCCACATACAGGAGGTGTATATATATATATATACACTAAAATTCTGAGTTTTTGCTGGAAGCTCACAGGATGTTTTTGCTCTCTTCTCCTTCACTGCTAAAAAGGAAAGATTATGGCAAAGATTAAACTAGACTAAGCACTTAATTTGTTCCAATTTCCCACCTCTCTTGGATAAGCAAGGGGTGGTCAAGATGACATAAAGGTACCCAACACGTCTGTGGCACATTCAGTGCTGTGACGGTAACTGATGGCAATGTGCCTGGGCCAGCTTTACGCCACCCAGGTGGGGTAACTCCCTGACCACTCAAATAGTTTTTGCAGTCTGCATTGAGCGCACTGGCACAGCAGTTATGCTGCTTATGTTAACAGAGCTGACTAGGTTATGGTCTGCCTGTACAAAATGAAGTCAAGCTTACAGCCTCTAGTACTCAGCATATCCTAAACATATGTTTGGCTCTTTCAGATTTTTTTTTTTTTTTTTAAATTTTGAAATCTAAGCATATGGAAAACTTTACTGAACAGTTTATGCAAAATGGTGTCTCCCATGCCAGAAATCTTCCATTTATAACAGAGAGACAGGGTTAAACATGCAATAAAAAAAGCCATACATACCCATAGTGGCCTTTAAACACTCATGTCAGAAGCATACATTAGAAACTATATAGTCTTGTCTGTAATTAAAACCTTACTAGAAAATCAGGTGCTTTTAATAAGCAAAACATCTAAGCTGGCAGTGGAACCAGAACCAAACTGCCTTCAACAGCACCGGAGAAACCAAAGCTGAGCTGCATGCTCAAAATCAGCCCTTGCTGAACTGCATTCAGCCCTTGTTCAGCCACGCTGCCAACGGGTACACTTGGGTAAGCCTCAAAAAGATCAAACCATCCCAGCCTGATCAACAGCAGAAAACAAAGCCGCTACTAACAACTAGTTTCAGCTAGATCCTCTGGACTAATACTGAAAATATAAAATACTAATACTGTGGACTGAACATCATCACTGCTGCTTCAGAGGGCATGAGCAATCCATCACCATGCCAGTGATATTTTGTGGTATTTCCCCTTCATTCCAGGAAACTGGAAGCCCTTACACAGACAAGTCATTGTTTACCAAAGCATTCGTAGATGCCTAACTGCACAACAGAGCTAACCAACCTGAAGGCTAACCACTGCTGTCCTCACCCATCCCAGCACATCCAGCAGTTATGGTTGATCCTCCCCCATGAGTTAGTTTAGGAAGCTAAACCAGCAGAAAGCTAGTCCTGCCAAAAAACCCCAAATATTGTATGCCAAACCCTGACTGGGTGCCCTGTTAGGCCAGAGGAGGCCCTGACTCAGAGCCAAGTAGGAGGCAGTAGCCCACAGGTAATGCAGGTATGGAGAAGCAGGACCTTCTGCTCTGGGGGCCACTAGGTATATGTTAGAACTGTTCAGTTATCATGAAACTGCATTGTAGTATGGCCACTCACCACAAAAATGACTGACACGGTCACCACCCTGACAGGAAGTCCATGTCACAGCTGGAATTTCCAAAGGGCTTTAAAAAGGCTTACTAAATTCCACCTGGTTTAATGGCATCTGGGTTCAGGTCTGTCAGCACTAGTTTTATCTACAAAGGGCAAGTTTTACAAAAGCAACCATAGTTTGTCATATCTGATAGACCATGAAGACTTGAACAAAGTAAGGACACATAGCTGGAATAAACAAGGATATAAGTAGCAAGTGCACATTCCAAGAATGTGTTTAAAAATAGCGCTGTTCTGACAGAGACAGCGTGTACCCATTTTCATCAGTAGTACCAAGGATCTGTTAAAAAACATCACCAGCAATAACTGAATTTCCCAAGGAATATGGTCTATAGACATCAGATACTGACCATTCTAGTGGAAAATAACAGGCAGGAGAAGACACGAAGAAGCCTGCATTTCTCCACCCACTGCTGGAGCACCTCCCCAAAACACAGACGACACACAGTCAGAAAGAATGATTTCACGTGAACGACGTCCTACTGTGTAGAATACAATTCCACTGGTATTAAAATGTATCAGAAAACCATACTGATATTGTGAAATATTAATTTTGGAGAGAGGGAGAAATATTTTGACAAATGTCAGAACTTCCTGTTTCTGCATTTCTACAGGAACTGTTTCTTTCTCTCCTTTCAGATTAGTTTGTTCTGAAAGGCTGCATTGGGCAGAGCAATATTTAAAATATTTAAACAGTCAAATATGAAACAAAACAGATTTAAGTATTTAATCTGATGTAAAAATACCGGGTTTAGGATTTTCTTCCATGTGAAATCTGACTACTTTGGAGCTCTGTTTCAAATCAGAAAACAATTTCCTTAAAATCCAAAAACCTCCACAAAATGGAGCTTCTGTCTACTAGTCAACCATATGTAAGCCTCCAGTTTTACAACATGAGTTTCAACATACGTCCTTACAAGAATATCCAGTATCATATATTTATTTCCTCATGTGAAACTTGAGAATCTTTACACATTTGTTTCAAATGAAAGCTTTCATTCAGTCTGAGGATTTGAACTTGAACCGGTTTCGTCTTGTTCTACATCTCAATCCCTGTTTTGTTAATTTATCTTGCACTTGATTGATTTGCATGTGTTTATAAATACGTATATACAACTCAGAGCAAGAAAGCAGCAACACCATTACATCAGCCTCAACACCTGCACCACGCTGACTGAAGCAGAGAAGACTGTCTATTGTTTCTCTTTCTTATTAACACCTAACTTCCCAGCCTTACAATCTCTTTACTTCTCTGCCAGTAAAATCATGCTGACTGTATTTGACTTCTAATTTCCACTGTGACTGGAGAGGCAGGTCTTAAAGAAAAAAACCCACAAACCAGTGAAAATATCTAACAAATATTCTTACAATTTTTATAATGACATTTGCCCCAAGTGGCCATTTGTGTGGAAAATGTTTAAATTGTTTCATTTTAAAAAGTCTACAGTCCTAAGGGAGCTTTTAGAGTTGTATACAAAACATTTTCATGCAGATTCAGGGCATTAAGCACTTCATGCATAAAAAAAAAAGAGCTTGAAGAAATGGTTTCAAAAAGAAAGCAGGAATATTTAAAGTCTGAGACAGAGATCTTGTCCATCACACTCACAGAGAAAACAAAATGAAATGAAACCAAAAGGCTGATAAACTACAGAACAGATTATTTCCAAAGACTTAGTCAGCACCTAATGTAAATGACTGTCACAATAATTCTTCTTCTAATCTAAAATGTAAATCCTAAAACCCCCCTCATTCTGCACCACAGAGGTTTACCACTCCATGCTAATCTCTGCATTTGGGCAGAACGGGCAGTAAGGATCCAAGACAGCCAGCGCTGGGGAGACGCTCACCACGCGTCACCCAGAGAACAGCGTTGTTTCAGCAAACAGAAAACTCCGGCAGGAACCGAGACCAAGATTGCCAGCCGTGACAGCAGTGGGGTAGCAGCAGAGCCTCTAACAGCAGGGACAAAACTTGGTTCTAAAATGGGCCTAGAGCCATCTGTGAAAAGGTTTAAGTCAGCTGCAGCAGTAGCAAGAGATGGGACTCAAAGACCCTAAATGCATGTGTCTTCAGATTCAGGCCCCCACCAGAAGGCTTCTGTGGGAACAGTGTTAGCTGGAGAAGCATCTGAATACCTAGAAGACAGGCTACAAAGGAGCAAGCGTTAAGACAAACCCCTGCAGGGCAGCAGGACTGCTTTGGAAATGTTTATTTTTAATTTCAAATCCTGATTCTGAAGTGATAAAGAGAAGCCCCGAGCAAAGGAACCAGAACAAGGGATGTTGTCTAGAGCATGATTTCATCCTCCCCACCTTGTGAGTTACTTATCAGCTCAGAAGGACACTCTCAGGCTTAGCAGCCCAGGCTTGCTGCTGGAAGAACATGATCCCACTGGAAGAATGCGGAGCTAGCTGCGTTTTTCAGGTCGGGCTGGGACCTGGTACAAGGCTGCAGATTAAGCAACTTGAGTGAGCAAGACAGGAGTCTCAGCAGCAGACAATTTGCTCCTGGGAGTAAGATTTGGAGTGCCCTACCCAAGCATTTCTGTAGGAAGGGATTGCCAGCCCTCAGTTTGTTCCCACTTTGTTGTTCAAGGGATCAGAAAGGGTAACCTCTCTGTAAGTGAACAAATCATACTAAGAACACACTACGTGTCATCAATTTCTAATGCGTACAAAAATACTGTGGAAAAAAGAGTTTTGGTTGCTGCATAGCAAAAACTCCAAGACTGTTTTCAAGAGCTGCTGTGGTTTTGCCTCAAAGCTCATCAACACTCAAAAATGCCATGAAAAGATGGCATTTTCTTACTGATAGTGAACCTATGAAATAGCAATAACAAACAAGAATTGTGAAAAGAGGATCTAACTAGTGGACAGGTTCTTGAACCCTGGACACAACATTCAGGTATTGGTCTGTCATCCCTGTGATCTTATGCCTTAGCTCTTAGTGGTCAAGAATACAGATTTTTTGCAAGTCTTTCTACTGTCTCTTACGGGAACCCAGATCCTTAATAGCATAATTCAATATTAATTATCTATTACCAAGATGTAAACCAGAAAGTCCTACAGCATTCTTACTGCCTCTCACAAAGAAGAGCACCTAACACCAGCTATTTTAAATGGAAATTTAATGATGGATAGTGTCTCACAAAACAAGGTAGACATACCACTCGGAATGTCCCCGTGCCTCTGTTGTATTGGATGCATCATTCTTGTAACAGTCAGGGCTATTCATTAAACAGCTATTAGCTGAAAAAAATAAAATGTCCATTAAAAAGTGCAGTAAACTAAGACACAGCTAAACTTTAAGAGGTAGAAAAGGATTTTAGCTAGAAACTTCATCCTGAATTTCTACTTTAACTAACAATCTCTTACCTTGTAGAGAGGTGCCACAAAAAAAAAAAAAATAAATAAAAACGATCTTCCAGGAATACCATGGATGAAGCCATGCAGCCCCTTCAGAAGAGAATCTCTCATCTTGGGAGTTAATTTCATGACACCTCCTATTACAAACCCAAAGAATGCACCAAAATTTACGGGTGAAAGTGATTTAAAATGTGTTTCTAATTATGCTTGAATGAGGAGCTGCTTGTCGAGTTATTCACACGAGCTATTTCCGTTTGTTAAAGCCATTATCCTAATTCTCAGACTACTCCCCCTTTAAAAAGCAAATCAAAACAAAAAAACACAACCAACCCCCCCCCAAAGACGAAGAACAATTTAAATGTTTTGACGTGACAAATGCCAGACTCTGAATTACATAAATGTGCTCGAACAATGCACTTAAAAAAGTCTCATCCTAGTACCTTATCTCTTCAAATAAACCTCCTGAGCTCATTCAAAGTGCGAGCACTTTAAATGTACAAACACAGAAATAACTTCCTAGCTCTCCTAAGATGATAATGAATCACAAAGTTAACTTCTTGCTTTTAAGATGCCTCTCAACTGTTGCTTCAGTGATTTTGCTTTCAGCCTCACCCTGTCCCGATCCTGGCGTGTTCTGCTCCAGAACACACACAGAGATCAGAAAGGTTTTGCTTGAGATTCAGAAGGAAGATAAAAAATATGGGTGATTAGAAGTGTACTCTATCCTGCCTGAAAGGATCAGGGGAAGGGTTGGTGGTGATAGGGGAGAGCAAAAGAGCAGGCATGATATAATGAGAAAGGGGAAATACTCTTCCAGAATGAGGGAGGATGAAGGGGGGTGGGAGGCAGACCTAAAGATTTATGAAGAGAAAAAAAAAAAAAGAAAAAGAAAAAAGAGACAAACTGGCAGTTTTTAAATTCCTGAGAGAAAAATGTCTACACCATTAAGGAAATTGATGTAATTTTAAAAAATTTAAGCTAGAAGACAAAAAGAAGATTTAAAGGAGAAAGTGTGAGAGAGATACCTATAGCAAGGGGGTTCCCAGTAGATGCTGACGCCGTCGGCTACGAAGCCCTGGCATTTGAAGGGGAAACCTGTCTGGAAAACGCTTTTCCTTCAAAGAAAAGCCCGACAAGTCTATGATTGGAGAAGACCTATAAGCAAGCAAACAACATCAGCACAATGGTCCCACTGACTACCCAGAAGACCAAGAGACAAAACTAACAAGCTTTTTACTCGACCACAGGAAATGAAGGGATGGCCCTTTGGGGGTGACACGTGAAAACCATGGCAGAGGCCCCAGGCTGACCCACACCACTGAACAGACTGAGCATCCTGGACAGATTTCCCAAGCATCTATTTGAATACAGGCCTGGGCTGCGGCCCGAAGGATGGCAGAACTGGAAGAGGGGCAGAATCCACAGCCTCCAAATGTCACCCAGCACTTCCAACCATGGGACAACCTAGTGCAGAGAGAAAGGATTTCTACCCAGGCTACTGCAGAAATCAGAACACATTCCAGGCAGCAGCTCTCTCACTTAATCCCCATGACCTGCTATCCAAAAATTGATCCCAAAAAACTCTTTTTTGGGTTGTTTTCTTTTTTGTTGTTGTCGTCGTTGTTTTGGGGTGGTTTGGGTTTTGGGGTTTTTTTGTTGGGGTTTTTCTTTCTTTCTTTCTTTCTTTCTTTCTTTCTTTCTTTCTTTCTTTCTTTCTTCACTCTCCATTCTCAGAATGTAATTAAGGTTCAAAGTGAAGAAAGAAGGGGAACCAGCTCTCTGTCAGCGATTAGCTCAATATCCTGTTAATATCCACCCATAATCTCTCCCAGTCTAGGCATGTATCACCTGGGAACTCCTCATTAAGAAGAAGCTCAAGACAGTTTATGAGACCCCAGGTAGATTAATTTTCCAGTCATTGCCTCCATGGGTTACCAGTCTCCTCCATTTCTTGTTATACATCCGGTTACACCAGCAACAAATAACTCGTGTGAATACATAACCAGGTATTAGACTTTACCTCCATGAATCCTATCCCCCTCATACCAGGGCCTGTATCTCTGACATGAGGAATATAAGCTTAGTTAAAAATAAGAATCCCTATTTTCCCATGCACAAGGATGTCCTTTATTTTACATATTTAAAGCACAATACAACTGAGCACAAGCACCTAGAATGACCTGAAAAGTTTAATTCTTTTTTTCCTTCCAGTGTTTTTGCTTGTTAACAAATTGGGTTAGTTTCACAGTCTATGGGTGTCAGTGCTCAGAAAAGAAAGAAAAGATCAGCAAATCGTAGTCACAGCTTTTAAAAAGTTCTCAAAGTTCCTCAAAACCCCATAAAACAAGTATCACTTACATCCCCAGCACCTAGCACAGTGATCCATACTGAACACGTGCCACAGGAGCGTATGCACACCAACCATTTCCCTTACAGCACTGCTCAGTCAAGTCAAGCTGACGTGCGAGAATATGGTACCCCACGTTGCCATTTTTTCCCTTTTCCCAGCCTCAGTGATGACAGGTAGCAGGTCTGTAATCCAGCCTTGTTTTGAGATTACTGAGTAACTAAATAAATTAAATAAATTTACTGAGTAAGTAAAAAAGTAGCCTTGCGGGTGTCACAGTGGGCTTCACCAGCCACTGTGGTTAAGACAGTTCTGGCTGTTCTGGTGGCCACAGCGATCTGGAGGCAGGCAGGCAATTCCCAGTTTTGCCTTTCGCTTTCTCAGTGTCTTGGGAAAACAGATATTAACATCAAACCACCAGAGAGAGGTGACCTAAATCCTAAAAGAATATACTACCTCTTTACTGCTGACAGGACTGTTCACTTCAGAGTGGCAGGGCTCTGTTTACGTTACCAGCTTTCTCCATTTATATACATATTCTCTTAACACACACGCACAGGTTCTCATCATCAGACAATGGTTCAATGACAGAAGGTTAAGAATCACTCCTATCTTTTTTGTTGTTGTTGTTGTTGATATTTTTTAAACAAAAATCAATTCAGTTTATGCATCATTTATGGAGGTTGTTTTTAACTCAGCTGTTCTGCACATAACTACAAGGACAGGAAAGGTAAAGGCACTGCTGCAAAAAAGGGAATAAAAGCTCCCAAAGGATGATTTATTCCACACTCCTCAAATTCCAAAGTGAGGTCTCTTTTCCAAAGTATAGTTAATAATCTGGATTCTTCTTTGCTGCATAATTATTTCACTGACAGAATTTACTGGCAGTATAAAATATAGAATATTTTACTCGGTATCTCCATCTCTTTTTGCATCTTACTTCTCTTTGAAAACATTGTTTAGAGCCTAAGACTTCAGGGCATTTACAATTCTTTATTTTCTGTGCCCAGCACAACAGGTACTCAATTGCAATACAAATAATTACAATAAGATTAAATCAGCATTTTCTCTTCAGCTTCACACCAGGCATGTGAACTTTGGTGAAGTCGCTTTGCTTTCAGAGCCAAGACTTGAATTTCTGGTCATGCACAGGTCTTTGTCAATAGAAAGGGAGAGCCGGGCTGGGTTGGTTTGGGACAGAGAGGAAGGGTCAAGTCCAAGACTTACCCAGCAGAGGTCAGGCTAAACCAAAATTTCACCATCGTTGTGGGTCCTAAGAAATTGTCTCCTTACTGTTTTCCCCTCAGAATCAACCAGTAAGTATTCTTACAATGTGACAGATATCTATGAGTTACAGTGAGGCTCAAGTTTGTTGTCCAAAATACTCTTGAAAAAAACTAAGACAAAAGTATCTGACATCAAATATTTGAAGACCTCAATATTATCATTGGGCAAAAAATGTATGCATTACTTGCTCTCCAAGAATGCTTCAACAGAATTTTGCTCAGAGACACGAAACATAGTCAATGCTTATAAAAATATGTATTCATGTGAGTATTCATAATGACAACGTTCACAGGGAAGTCACAAAGGGTCTCAGAGTTTGGGAGTCATCAGTCCACGGAACCAAAAGAAACCATCATGTATGTGATCTAACCCATACCACAAAAAGCAAAAGAAAAACAGAAACACTTAAAACAAGACTCAGACACAGAATAAAGTAAGCCTGCATAATGCGCTCATATGCATGACAAAGAATCTACATAGGCCTCTACAGCTTTCACTTAAAAATGTAAAAAACATTACAAAAATCTAACAAAGCAGATGCAGTGCTCAATACCACAGTGCACTGTGCTGAATAAACTAAATGGTACAGAACAAAAAAAAGCACAGAAAATTTTTTTTAGAAGTGCAGAATCAAAGATGTCTGTGTATCAGTGATATATATACACGCAAACATGCATTCCTTGTTGAATAAACATTTCTTCTACAGGTAACTTAAGCGCTGGGGGTGGGGGCTTTGGAGCAGCTGAGAAAGACTTTAGCACAGGTAAGATGTTTAGTACCATTTCTTATGACAGCTAATACTAGAACATTGCAGACAAAGCTAATTACGCCCTGAACGTTGTTTAAATCAAGAGGTTTGACACATCATCCAACAAAAGGTATGGCAAGCTGCATTTCACAGTGGAAGACATCAGAGCTGTTATGCAGCCACTGCCTTAGGTACATAAGGAAGCAAAGTGCCTTAAGTCTGGCTTGGGCAGAGCTGGAGGATGGAGGGAGGTGGATTTCTGTTTGAAACACACAAATTTCAAATCCGGAGTGCTGCTCTTGCTGCAGCACAGACATCTAGCACACCAGGTTATGCTCTGGTCCCCTCTCTTCGCTGCCTACCCAGAGAATGCCAAGTCTGGCAAAGGCAACTTTGAACTCTCTTTGGGCTTCCCCGACCTTGCCCTGCTCTGATCTCAGTAGGGTTTGATGGCAACCATCTCCCTGAAGCTTCACAGCAGGCAGAAGTCTTATCCAGGAATATACCTTTTTTTTTTTTTTCCCCCCTCCAATAGTCACCCCGTCTTGGGCTTGTGCCCTGTCCTCTAAAGGCATCCCTGAGATTGCCTTCTAGTCTCTGCTGAGGACAGTTTTCCCCCAGGCAGATCAGGGGCTGAAGAGCTGCCTCTCTATTGCTCTTGCTCCGCGCGCAGTCTCAACGTTCTCGATGCCTGTATTGGAAGCACAACTCGAAGTGGCTTGGAACCTACCTGTACTGATATGTACACTTTGATGGAGGGTTGCTCTCAAGTCTTGGCTGTGCACACAGTTGAAAAGAAACTACCCACTTCAAGGGAAACATATAATGTAATCCAAAGTTCCAAAATCACTGCTGCATTATTAGAGGGCATGCAAACAGTTTTTATCCGTATGACACATTCACAAATCTTTCAGCTGAGTAAGAAAGAAAAACATGGTGATGTCAGAGATACTACAAGGATGCCAGAAATGGCAGCTTCTTTAGCACGCAGCTTCTGCAAGGACGGAAATGATTACATGTGAAACCCAAAAGAAATTACTTGCAAACTGTTATATTTATTTGTCCAGCAACAGTTTGAAGTGAGGATGAAGTGAAATGCAAAATGCACTGTGGAAAGACTAGTAAATACTACTGTTTCCCTTTAAACACTTCTGCAAAGCAAGAACCAATTACGGTGATTGCAAAAGCCGCGATAGTCTCCTTCGTGACCTGAAAACCATCTACTAGAACTTGGGAGGAAGTCAAAAGGGAGACACAATTCACGACAGGAAAATAAGACAGACACCACCACTGCTCTTCCAGACACAGCCCATTCATCTGGGTATCCAGCAGACAATTTTGCTTCTGTCTGCTATGCCAGCCACCCTTGTTCCATCTCCCAGCTAGTGATTAATCACTCTCCAGTGCAGCAATTCATCCAGGGTAAACCTTGGAAACAGAAAGACACTGGGAATCTTAGGCTTCAAAGTGCTTTTCTCTACCGGTGAAACTGAAAGTAGCATAACCACGTGGTATCACAAGATAGTATTTCCGACTGCTGAAAGATATTCAAGACCTTGTGATAAAGAGAAAAACACCCCAACCCATCATGCATCTTCATATTAACTACTTAGTTGCCACTGAATACTTATCACATCATAGATATAGATCAATTAAAGTTTTTGTGATGGAAGTGAAACACTTTCCAAGCCTGTCCCTACAACAAACATGCACAAGCAACACTGTTCTGTGACGATGTGTCCCGATATCCCAGCTCAGCCCCAGCTGTGCTTTGTCAAACATGGAGCCACCTCCTTATATTCTGCTTTTCCAGTCTGGAATTCATTCACTGCTGCTATCACCACTTTGTCTTCTTCCCAGATGCTCTTTTTGACAGCTCTTGTTAAAAACTAGCCAAAATGTAAGTTTGGTTTAGATGGGCAAATTACTTTGCTTGTATGAAGGCCATCACCAAGCCCACCTCAGTAAATTACATTTACAAAAATAATGAAATAATGAGAACCGTTCTCCTGGGCCCGTGTGAAGTCTGGTGCTAGCAATGAGACACAGCCTTGGGTAACTCTAGCACAGGTTCACCTCAGAAGGCAAAACACACAGGGTTTGATAACAGGCTTTTTTCCTTCTGTTTTGTTTATTCTTGATAACGACACAATATACTTTCTCGGGTTACTCCAGCTGGACACAAAACAGCACCAAAAAAAAAAGAACAATGATACAGAAGTATTATGTAATCAACAAAACCAGTGTTTTTGCAGTTAAAGCAAGAAATGATATAAAACAGGACCAGAGTAACAAAATATACCTCTAGGTAAGATAATTAATGACAAAAATGGGTAGTCCTTGAGTTAGGGGTGCAGTTTATTGGAGCATGGGCTTCAAGGCTTTTGCTTGAGGCCAGTGTGATTGATTTGCATTTACTATTCCCCAACTAAATTAACAGAATTTATTTTAATTTAAAAATTATTGTTTGTGCACAAATATTCAATTCCACTTGAGAGGAACAGCTTGCATTCATGAGGAAGAGGGCTGGAATATAATCACCTGAGATGCCTTCCAATCTGAATTTTCCTATGATCTTGACTCTCCAGGTGTTCAATCAGATGCCAATTTGTACAGGCTACTGGGATGACTGGAGGCAGGGTCTGGAATCCAAGATCTGCACACTCCTATGGAAAATATTTATCAGTTCTCATGCTAAACTTCTGCTGCATGGCACGCAACAGTCAACAATGATCAACCTTGAGTCTCAAATTTGCAAAATCTGATATTCCTGTATCCTGTGACTCGCACCGTCACCTTGGATGCGTTAGCAGCTCAAATAACCAAAAGTGCAGAATCTGGGCCTTAATGCTCTCAGTTTATGCATATTTTGAACAGAATATTTCTAATGAAAACTCAACCGTCAAATCTAAGTAGAGATTTTGTTACATTTCCAGACACATCTTTAGATTTTGCAGATGATGCTATGGGGTTTGTGCATGTTTGGGATTTTCTCTTTTGTTCTGCTGGCAGGACCAGGGAAGTCCCAGGGCTGAGACTGGTGGAGAGGCTGCGTTCCCAAGGACTGTACAATAGAGCAGTGTTTCCTAAAGTAGGTTATGTGAAGGACCAGCAGAAAGGCACAAGAGGGAGGGGTGACTGTGGAAAATATGGATGATGTCATCCTTAGGATGAGCAGATCTTTGAAAATATATGGCAACAATTTATTTTCCTAGTGGGAGCTATGCTTCCAAATGTTGGGAAAAAATGCAGACCTATTCCAGAGTTTCCTTTTTTAACTGAATCCTTTTAACCAACTAGTTCTGGGAATGTGGACAACCTGGTTAGAAATGGCCATGTGCTTAGCCTTTGTCTTAAGCCTATGCCCACATGACCCATTTTGCACATTTCAACCAAGAATAAAGTGACCTCATTTTCAAAAGTGCTGAGCACCAGCTGTTCCCATTGTGTTCACAAGCCGCACTATAGGTTCCTGTTTTCAAATTCTTGACCTCAAAAGAATTTTGAGGCAGCAGAGTGATTATGTGTTCTTCCACTTGCCACATGCCTATTTATTTTAGTTCAAATATAAAAGTCTGACTAAACAACTTTAAAATCCCGAATGCTCTGAATTAGAACAAGTACTCTTATCACTGGAACAGAAGTGCAACGCAAGTGAGCCACATGATATTAAAAAAAAAATTTGCACAGAAGAATGACTAGATTGAAGGTCAGGGTATTCAACCTTAACTCTTAGTTTCTTTTTTCTTTTCCTTCTTTTTAATTAATGGCTTAAGAATGGGGGAAAGGTAGCATCCCAAACCATTTAGCACCTGAATTTGTATTTCTGGGATGAAGTTTCTTTGCTATCTGCTATATATAAAGTTAGGTAAATTAATTCAAGATCATTTTACTACAATTATCAGCTAGTGACTTTTACAGAAAAAACAGGCATGCGCCTCTAAATAGTTTTAAACTGTTACTCCAACATAACACTGTCATAAAAAATAAACACTATTACTTTACCTCTCCCCCAAACCTTAAGGCTTCAGGTCACCCAAAACAATAAAACAACTTATCCACAAATAACAAAACGAGCCATGCCAATGATCAGTGCACAACATCTGGTTTTGATCTTTAAATTAAGCTGTTCTTTAATAAATAGGTAGAAAGAGAAGTTCAAAATATATCAAATTTGCTACAACTTCGTGTTGCATCTTTAGTGATAAGACGCTCTGATTTGCATGAAGCTTGGCCTGAATGCACAGTACAGATTTCCATAAAACATCCTGATTAGGAGCAAGGGAAGTACCACTACTTTTGGGCTCAAGTAAAGGTCTCCATATAGAGACAACACATAAGTACACACCACTTAGTAACTAAGAAGTCATAAATATTCTCTAATTACAATATTTTCATATTAACAGTAAGTAATTTGAAGAGCAATTGCTTGTTCTCCAGAATCCAATGAGTCTTGATACCCTGCTTATGTTGATTAGTCAGAGCTCCGTTTTGATTCCCCTGTATAAACAAACCTGGTCTTGCTTACTTGAAAGCTTCAAAGCCTCATACTTCGAACTCTGCCTACATGATATAGCAGAAAGCAAAGTTGTGGGAAGGGACCTTTCCTGAAAGCAGGGTCACTGGTTGGGGGCAGAGAGCTCGGAAATGGTGAGAGTGAAATAAAGGCAGGAGGGTCTCAGGGTAAAAAGGAGGAGCAAAAATGTCTCACTGCTGCACAGATGAGATCTTATCTGAGAGCACCAGAGGTAAAGCAAATGTGCTGGTAGCTCAGTCAGTGGTTTAATCTGGTTTTCTGAAATTCTTCTCATACTTGCTGACATTTTACAGGTCAAAATTCCTACAAACATCACAGGAAACTTACCTGAAAGTTGCTGGCAAAGTGCACAGGAACAGGTAAAAGCTGTATTTTGGAAATAACTCAAAATAGAGCCATTAACTGTCAGGGCACCAACAGTCCTGAAATGTCTGAATGTGTTTTAGAGGACAGCTTAAGATATCCGTAAAAGAAATAAATAAAAACACAGTCTCTTTCTCTTGGTGACACAATCTTTGAAATACAACTTGTTTCCTCAGAGTGAGGAAGGTTTGTCAGTGACATTTTGGGAAAACAAGTGGCTATAAATCCTACAAAAACACAGCTTATAAATCCTTTGACACGTCAGTACTTTCTGCTTCAGGGTTCCTGAGCTATTTCTCCTCTCTCACTTGTCTGTCTGCTCCGCTAAGTACCACAGCTCAGCTCCTCCCAGGCAGACTCAACTCCCTTTTGTAACACTGATGCTAAGCTGTTTCTCTCAAGAGCCAAGGGCATGATAAAAATTTCTAAAATGTCATAGTGGACCTGAGGTCCACTTGACCAATGCCTGGAGAGGTAAGTCTAGAAGGGTAGTAAAAAAAAAATTACAACATGGAAGCTGGCAAAGCACTGCTAAACATGGAAGGTGGCATTGAGAAGCTATGAACCAGCACTTAAATACCACCAAGTTGCTGGGTTCCCTGTCTCTCTGACTGCTAAGAAGTACCTGCTTCTTTGGCTTCATTGGTCCCAATATAGAGTAAAATTTAGTAATTTTGACACTGAATTTTCTACTTATTCCCAACTGCAATGTGGCAAGTGAAAGGGAAGAGTGAAGAGAGTGAAAGGGACGAGTGAAAGGGAAGGGGGAAAAAAGAAGTTAAACCTTTGATTAGTCAAGATGAGAAGCAGGGGAACTTCATGACTGCAAGATTTGCAATCAAAAAGAAACCACTTAAAAGCATGTGCATTTACCATTGAGACCATAAAAAACACACCTCCACTTGTTCTGTACTGCTGATGCTTTGAGAGCCACCAGAAAGCACATCCCACCTTTGACCTCCAAAACCAGAGCACAGTATTTCTGAGGTCTGCTTTACTGGTGAACCACAGGGCATTTGCTAATGTCACATGAAGAGCTGGCTGGTCTTGTCTGATGAACTATCCTAAGAAGAGCTACAAATCCAATATTAATTTGTTCCCTCATGTTATTCCACCATGTAAACTCTAGCTGCAATCACAATGGAGACATAATTGCAAACAAGGAGGACACTGTCTCCTATAATCACAAGAAAGTGAGGACAAGCAACATAAGATCCCGACTTTTATGGTTCACATACTAAAAAAAAACCAAAAACCACCCACCAACATCTGCCATTTTAAACTCTAGAACAAACATTAACTTCTTATCTGAATGCAAGCTACAAAAGCAGGTTATGTCTTTTGCTCTTCACAGAACAAAACCAATACAACGAACCCACATGTACCAAGAAAGACCCGAGCATAACTGTGATTTCTAGATCTCTAAAAACAAGCTATGCCTCGATATATTCTCCCTGCTGCTCTGAGTTGGTTTGAGGCAGCTTTTACAAGTATACAGCAGAGTGGGAGCCATGACACATCCAGCAAATTAGCTTCCACTACTCCCATCCATTCATAAATGCTTAGACAGGCTTGGTGGCAGGCCATCAGCTCCTTGCGCAAGGGATCTCAGAGTCCCACCACCCTGCCCCTGACCATGAGAAGAGCAACCACACTGTCATCAGAGCCCTTTATGGCTGTGAAAGGTGACAAGAGGAGGGCATAGGATTTACCCTCATATAATATAAATATTTATATACAAAAGACTTCAAAAAATAGTGGAGTTGAGATGCAAATGCTAAAGAGAAGGTTTAAATGCAACTACAAACATCAGCTCTTTGCAATTAAACTCATTAGACTTTGGCCTTTTCCTTCTGACTACATTATTTTTGTGTCTTCAAAGATAAAGGAGTCAGGCCAAAAAAAACACCTAAAATGCTCACACATAAAACCCAGCTGCTTAGCATATTTCATTACCACACTGACTTCAAAAATACTGAGCAATTTAAACCTGCAAGCCACTTGGCTTTAGCTAGAGATAATTGCCTGAGATAAGACAGGTATCATTGTTCAATGTAATACTGTAGCAGGTTTTATATAAACATTTGCTAACACTGCACTTCATATATTGTGTTTCAGAGTTGTGAAATGCTAGTGAATGTTCCAACTTTATCTGTGGCCTGTTCCTTTCATATTCACACATCCAGAATCACCCTTGATACTGAATTAAATAAATAATCTTACCCCAAAGTACCAATGGGGCAGTTATGCTTTGCAACGGAGAGCATAGCCTATGGGTTTCCAGCAGTCACCCAGCTTATTCCTTTTCACTGCGGAAGAGCTGTGAGGAAACGTTAAAAGAATTGGTTTGTGAAGAGCTCTGAAGTTGGGATTAACAAGACAAACCTTTTGCTTTTAATAAAATGCTTTGGGTTTGCCTAACAGTAGGGTTTTTTTCCATAAGCTATTATGTAAATAAAATACTCTTGAAGTTAAGGCCCCATATATTTCTTGCAGACCTGTTTTTAGACTTTGTTTTTTTCAGTCGTTTCATGATGGAATGCATGGTGTGACACTACTGTCTTTCTTAGCCCAGCACTATCAGTTCTTCCACATCGTAACTCTTGAACAGTATCAAGCAAATCTGAGAGAGGGAGAGCAGTCTTAAAGGTCTTATATCCCCACAAGTTTTGGTGACTCCTCACAGGGTCTACTGAGGCAAGACTGAAGCCAAAGCTCAGGCACACAGGGAGACATCAGAACACCCACAAGGGAGACAAGCTCTATGAATGAAAGCAATGGGAAAACACAGCTCTCAAAAACTTTTCAGCTTTCTCCACTTTAACAGCTCTTTGTGAATAACTACTGGGGGGAGTCTTGCAGCCTCCACTCAGAGAAATCTCCCTTTGAACACACGAGTTTACCCCCTGCTTCACTCTTGCTTCACTTAAATATCAGCCTCTGGTCCAGCTCCCTGCTCTCCAAAGTACCAGTAAAATCAAGGGGAGGGACTGTCACATTGCAGTGACAGCAAGGTGCAGCTCAGGATCACAAGAGGGAAAGGTAAACTCTGTGGTGTCACACCATAGCACGTTTTCAGCAAGGCATGACATTTTACCACAAAATCTTGTACCTTTAGAATTACCTGCAGGTAATACTCAGCAACAACCATTTTAGGCTCCAGTTCTTCCCCTTCCCTCACTTACATGTTTTCAACGTAAGTGCCCCAGGGTCTTCTCCTTCACCTGAGCACCAAGAGCTCTAGGTCCACTTTGTCCCCCTGTGCAAGCAGGTGATCACCAGCCTACATGCACGTGTAAGACCAGACTGAGCTCGCTGTTGTCACAGCAGTAATGCTGTTCATCTCAATGACACTACTGCAAAGATACAGGACTACTCAATGTCAGTGTGAACATCCCCCTTTAAACCAGACAATTAGGAATAAACCAGCACCACTAACAAACAGAGGAGTAAAGAGTACTGATTTTCTTACTGCAGATGACCCTAGGTCTTCCCTTGATGTTATGAAGTGAAGTCCAATCTCGTTGCCTGGCTCTCAGTCCAGGGAAATTATTCTACTCTTGCTAGCAATGGTCTTGCTTTTGCTCTCACACTACAATAAACTGGTAACAACAGTAACAACTCCATTAAAAATGAATAGAATTGCACTGGCATTCAAAGCAGAATCTGACCCCATGGTCTACCAGGTAATTTTCCGGTAATCCTACAATTAGAGAAGCCAGATTAAACATTTAACATTTGACCTTTGCTGTTGCTTCTAGATTAGCTAATACAGATTAGAAGTACAAACATTTTTCAAGAATTCACAAAATAAAGGCTTTAGATCCTGTAAGCACCATTTAGCACGTTCTTATTGTGCATCAGAATTTAAACTGCTAGATTTTTTAATACGTAATAGTAACTTCAGACTCTAAAATAATCTACTTTGGAGTTACTCTGATTAAGCACCCACTAGATGGTTAAATTAGATCACAAACTGTAGTGGTCAAAAAAACAAAAACCAAACAAACAAAACCACAAAAACAACAACCCCCAATCAGTCTCCTGTGAGAATCTCAGGGCTACAATGCTGGTTAACACTTCTGCAGATGAAACAAGAAGTGACAAATTTAAAGACTGCCAAGAGTGAATTCTTAAAAATTTTAAATTGAATTCTACTACTAAGATTTCATTATTTTTTAAATCATTTTTACTGTTTTGCATCCTATGTTTTCTACCATCTGCATCACTTTTCTGCTGTTTGTATTCTAGTCTTGCTAGGAAACATGTCTGCATCATCAATTACAATTACTAACAGCACACCTGTCTAAATTAAACACCTGCAGAGGTACACAAAGCATAAACAAAATACACATGTTGGCATACAATATAGTCTCCCCAGATATCATATATGAAATGGATGTGCCCTGATGCTTTATTAACAAGCAGAATATAAAAACATCAGTAGAAGGGTGCAGTTTAAAGAGAGAAGTTTTTAAAAAGAATGTTAAGTATAAGGTAAAATGATATATAACCTATATCAATATATTATACCACTTGGCACGTGAAGTAAAGCTATTTTGCACATACACAGGAAAAAGATGAGCGCCACTGAACGTGTATGTGGCGTCCCTTGGCACGACACACACACAGAGCAGCGCTGGCATTGCTGAGCAGCACTGGGCCACCACAAGCCCGTGCCAGCTCACACCATGCCAGAGGAAGAGCCGCCACACGCAGTCGGCTCCAGCCACATTTACACCACACACCTGAAATCTATTTCAGAACACACATTTCTGTGCTGCTGGTCTGTGAATTAATGGGGCTTGGAGACATAAGTTTGGTGGCTGTTTTGGCAGTTCTGCAGAGAGACGATGGTGACCGGACAGGTATTCAGCTCTGTGCTCTGCCACCATTTTCAAAGGCAGCCTGTTTGCCAGGCACATGGATGGGGTCAGCTCAAGCCCAGACGCAAATCCAGGTATGTGGATTCTAAAACCTGCACAGCCCAATTTTCCAGCCTTCAGAGATGCTGAACGTTTGGCTCCTGCAAAAACCAGCACTTTCACCAAGATATCCAGCTGAACAAATATCTCTCACCCAAGATTATTCTTGTGAGCCAGGCAACACCTTGAAAATAAGGAAAGGGGCTATCTTGGAGACATGAAACGCTAGGATCCACTTCTGCAGTATCTTCTCAGGACAACTCTGTCTTGAAACAGCAGTCTGCCTGATTAGTAAGCGGAAGACTTGGAAACGAGTAATGTCTTGGCAGCAGATTCTGCTTGCAACATGAATCAAGAGTTGACAATTTTGGAATGTCAAGAGTTGATATAACAAGAAACTCCTGCTTAATGCAAGCCTTTCATCTAGGCATGTGTCACCTTCGAGATGAGATGGCTCAGGATTCAGAGGGGGAGGAAAGGGAGGAGCTAAGGGAAGAAAACTAACTGAAAGAAGGAGTAAGTGAAATCACAGAAATAATTAACAAATGCCTCTTTCATGACCTCATAACCTATCTTAAGTAAACAGAGAACCTGTGATGACATTGATACTATTCATATCCAAGTTACAAGAATCCAGAATTTGTGTGTTGGATTTGGAGAGAGGGGATTGATGTTGCCTCTTGATCTAACAGCAGCTGATCTGCTGCTCTTACACCACCAAAAATACCACAAGCCTCAAAACCTTCTTTGCATGTGCATATATTCTTCTTTAGTGAGAAACACTGCAGAACAGGACAGCATGAGACCCATGAGAATCAAGCTTAGTACTGATCATGCACTCAACTCAGGGCTGCCACAGGGCAGCTTCTTCTATGCAAGGTGACCAGTTGTCACTCCTCTAATATTCCCACAGGTACCACAGAGTATCCCTGCAACAGAAACCTGTTGAGGATTACTAAACAAACCTTATTGCCTGGAACACCTGCAGGCAGGAAAGCATGCCAGGGAATTACCACATGCGCTTGATCTCTTCTTCCTCTTCCCTGGGCGCCTGTTCGTGGTCACAGCTGGATGCAGAAGGGTGGGCAAGACGGAGCCAGGTCTTAACTGGCACGGTCACTCTTAGGTTCTCGCTTGTGGTTAGAAAAGGAAAATTTTCTATACTCCTTCCAGCTCTTGCTGCAAACCTTGTCATCCAAAACTGTCACTGCATGGCAATGTATAGAATCATAGAATTGTTTGGTAGGAAAAGACCTTTGAGATCATCAAGTCCAACCATACATGTCCACTACTAAACTGTACCTCTGAGCACCTCATCTACCCATCTTTTAAATACCTCCAGGGATGGAGGTTCAACCACCTCCCTAGGCAGCCCATTCCATTTCCCGATAACCCTTTCAGTGAAGAAATTTTTCCTGATATCCAATCTGTACCTCCCCTGGTGCAACTTGAGGCCACTTCCTCTTGTTCTATCACTAGTTACCTGGGAGAAAAGACACACCCCCGCCTCACCACAACCTCCTTTCAGGTAGTTCTAGACAGCAATTAGGTGTCCCCTCATCCTCCTCTTCTCTAGGCTAAACAACCTCAGTTCCCTCAGCAGTTCCTCATAAGACTTG
>NW_010335648.1:0-210 GCF_000700745.2 Antrostomus carolinensis
GACCTCTTCAGGGATCTGTTTGGTCAGGTACTGGGGGATAAATCCCTGGAGGGAAGAGGAGGTCAGGACATCTGGCTAATACTCAAGGATCAACTCCTCCAAGCTCAGGAGCCAACAAAGAGGAAGGCAGGCAAAAAATGCAGGAGGCCTGCATGGATGGACAGGAAGATCCTGAATAAACTTAGAACCAAGAAAGAAGCCTATAGAGGG
>NW_010335649.1:0-264 GCF_000700745.2 Antrostomus carolinensis
CTGGCACCCCAACCCTTGTGAGGGGACTGGGGACCCTGACCCCTTCTCACACCCCAATCTCTGTCAGGGGACTGGGGACCTCAACACCCTCCAAGAACCCTGATTGTCCCCAAATACCCTGACCCCTGTGAGGGGACTGGGAACCCCAAAGCCTTCCAAGCACCCTGATCCCTGCAAGGGAACTGAGCACCCCAAGACTCTCCAAGAACCCTGATCCCCTTTGTCACCCCAGCACCTGCCAGGGGACTGGGGACCCCAACACCC
>NW_010335650.1:0-13356 GCF_000700745.2 Antrostomus carolinensis
GGCCGGCGTTCCCAGCCCTGCCAGGCCGGCGTTCCCAGCCATCATCTCCCCAAGTGATGCCCCAATCCTTCTTGGGGGATTTAGATACTGGGGACTGCAGTGTTACTGCAGTTTGATGTCCTGAGTTTTTCTCAGCTGCAAAGTGTTCTTCCAGCCTGAACCACTGGATGGGGCAGGAGGAAAAGATGTGGTTTGATCTCAACCACATTCCTCAAGACTCTCTGTTCCCTGGTGAACCATCTCCCCTGCTTCCCACACAGAGTGGTCAAGGGATCGCTGTGCCATCAGCTGGTTTCTGATGCCTCAAAACTGGCAAAAGAATAAACCTGTGGAGAATGGTGTCTACTTGTAAGCACAGCTCAAGCATCCTGGAGGCTCAGGGCACCTCTAAAAACCACTAAGTGACTTGTGAAGGGGGCAAAAACCCTTTAGGGCTTTTATTGTCCCCAAATAACTTGGGGTCTAAGCAAAGGGGTCTGGCCCCTTCCCTCAGCTCCTCCAGTTGGGCCAGACTAAAATAGAGAGGCTGTAAAATCCAGGTGATGCTTTGTGATGTGTCTTCCCGTGAGCAAAAGCTTCATGACGAAGCTTTTAATAGCTGTTGTAAACAAATCAATATCTGCAGCTGTACATCAGAAATGAAAGAGGCCGAAGGAACTGTGAAGGGTTTTCAATGTCCAAATAAATTCCTCCTGCCGTGGCGATAGCAGTGTGTGGAGCACTTGATTCTTCCCAGCCATTAGTGATGCTGGTGAGGACAGAAATATTCAGACTCTGTATTTAACTGGAAATTAAGAGAATGTATCATTTGGTGACAGGAACTTTTACAAATGGTCGCTCCCCCTTCCATCAGCTCCCCAGCTCATAAATCACTGACAGGACTTTGGGCAACTTGATTTACAACCAGGACCTGCTGGTGGGTGTTTGCATTCTGGAAAATCTTCTGGTAGATGGAGGTGTGCTGGGATTCTCCTGCTTTTAGAGGGAATGCTGGAGGCTCATTTCAGGTTTGCTTTGGGAGCTGAGAAGAATGACTTATGAGGGAAAGCCGGCTGTCCGCCCACCAGGCAGTAACTGCTCCCTGCTGCTCTCCCGGTACTTTTCCACCTGCCTGCACCATGCCAGGGCTGTGGGAAGCTTTGGGATGCCACTGAACACGAGGGACATCTCCTAGCTGGAGGGCAGTGGGAAGTTTAGGAGGAGAGCAGGAAAGGGGGAAGCTGTCCTGTGTGACTGCTGCAGCTGCTGCCATGGATTTAAAATCTTGTCGGTCCCATCCATGGGGCTGCTGAGCTGCTTGACATGTCCCAGGGGTGGGATGCGTTGATGCCTCCAGACCCATAACAAGGGTCACGTAGCAACAGGGATCTTCCCAGCTGCAAGGCTTAAAAATAGAGCTGGGGAGTGTTGCAGTCTTCTGAGATTACTGGGACCTCTGCCCCCCGTGAGCGTCAGGCCTCGGCTTGACGTGGTGGGTGCTCGCCTGCAGCGATGGGGCTGTGGGAGGTTTGAGACACCAACCTGTGTGGACTGGGGACACTTCTCCAGGCACCCATGTCCCCGAGCATCTGGGGACCCTGCTGCAGTCCCTGAGGTGATCAATGCAGCAAAAGTGGGGTCCCCTCATGTTGAACTGGCCACCCCTCTGTAAACAACCTGTAAACTAAAGATGATCTGGTAATTTCCGTGTGCTGGAGCAGGAGCATTTATTAACCCACTGGTACTATTCTTATGCAAATAGCTGTGGCTTATCTCAGTAATAAAAGGTGATTTAAGACCCACTTGGCTGCTGCCAGTGACTGGGAAGGTGCTGGGTTTTGCTTCTCAGTGCAGATCCTTTTTGCAGACAGACACCCAAGGGCCAACCTGTCCGGCTGACTTTCCCCTTCCAGAGCATGTTATCTGCTCTCAGCCTCACTTATTATTGCTGCAGAGCCGCTGCTGGTCATGCTGGAACCTCAGGCCACAAAGAAGAGGTTGAATCCTCAGAGAGGTAAATGGTTTGATTTCTCAGAGGTCTCAGGAAGGCCCGTTCCCGAGCGGCTCTGGCTCAGCGCTGTCGGGAAGGGCCGTTAACACGGGCTGAACTAACACAGCTTGGATTTACTTTTTCCCCCTTAAGAGTGTGGCTCTGAGCGAGGAGGCCGGTGTGTGAAGGACCATCCCACAGGGTTTCAGTGCTCAGGATGGACCTGCCAACTTCTTTTCCAGGTGACTGGCTCGTTTGCCATGACCAGTGATGGTCTTGTGGTTTGTGTTCTTGTTTCTTGTGTTTTATCACCAGGTAAAGCACTTGTGCTATAAAATCCAGGATTTCAATGACTGTGAAATCAAATATAGAAATAACTCCTGGA
Source organism: Antrostomus carolinensis (assembly GCF_000700745.2). Lineage (NCBI taxonomy): Eukaryota > Metazoa > Chordata > Aves > Caprimulgiformes > Caprimulgidae > Antrostomus > Antrostomus carolinensis. The sequence continues at coordinate 2,355 of NW_010335650.1, forward strand.
GTGCAGCGATGTATAAATCACTGTTAGCGTGGTCACAGCGTGGGCTTCGCACTTCCAGCTGAGGGAAAGTCCTCAAGGTCCCGAGGGAGCAATCAAGATAAGATTGCGGGGATAAGAAAGCAGATGAGGGATGTGACGAGCTGTAAATCCTCTTGAGCTGTTGGGGCTGGTACCAGCAAGATGAGGCTGTGCCTCTCCCCAGCTTTGGTCTGGCTCTGCCCACGCAACGTCTCGCGCTGTTCTTGGTGACTTTCCCGTATAAGCAAAAGGAAGAGAAATGGGCAGACGGGTCCGGATGGAACCACCAGGCTGCAGCCCCCAAGAATGACACCAGCAATCGTTTCTGATGAGCAAACCTGCTGCAGAAACACGAGATGGTCCGGCTGGGTCAGTGGCTTGTTAATTCAGTTGAATTTATTTTGTAATTTAGGACGCTCAGCAGTTTGAAATGATCATTTTGAACTAGGTTGGTGTTTGTGAATGAGGGGCAGGCGCTGATCTCTTCTCTCTGGCCACCAACGAATGCCAGGAGCAGAGGGAATGGCAGGAAGATGTGGCAGGGGAGGGTGAGGTTGGCCATGAGGAAAAGGTTCTTGAGGCAGAGGGTGGTGGAGCACTGGAACAGGCTCCCCAGGGAGGTGCTGATGGCACCAAGCCTGACAGGATTCCAGCAGCATTTGGCCAAGGCCCTCAGGGACATGGTGTGAATGTTGGGATTGTCCTGTGCAGGGACAGGAGTTGGACTCCATGATCCTTGTGGGTCCTTCCAACTCACAACATTTATGATTCTGTGGCTCTGTCTGCGTGGGGGAGAGGAGGGTGGGACTGTTGTACACGTGGGACCTGAATCCCAGAGGGCAAACTCGGCGATTCCCCACATCCTGGGGGAAATTGGTGGGACTCCAAGTCCTTGTGTAGGCTGCCAACCAGAGCAGTGTTTTCTGAGGTGCTTCTGAGGGTGCTGTGGGTGCCCTGTGTGGAAGGAAGACAATTTCCAGAGCAGGACAACTTGCTTCACCATCCTTCTCTGCTTGCACAGAGCATGGGTAAAGTCCTCAGGGAGGATTTTGTTGACAGATCTTGAGAGCATCTCAAATCAGAGCTTTTCTGCAGGACATTGTCTCCATCCTCTGCATGCTCCATCCCTTGGGCATGCCAAGTGACTCACAAGTCCCTGGAGAAGTGCCCAGTGTGCCTCCGCCACCAGTTTTGTGGCCTTTTTTTTGTGCTCCTGATCAAATCCCAGTGTGGGTTGTGTCTGCTGCTGCTACCCGGGTGTCAAACACTGGGGGATTTTGGGGAGGAGAGGTTGTAACGCTGACAATGGTAGTGCTGCAAGATGAAAATCTGAACACAAACCCATCTGATAGGGACTCCAGTCTCTGGAAGGTTCTCTCCGTGGTGTGGTTCAGACCTGGATATCAATCACACCTTTCAGAAACACCCACCTTGGTGAAGGGCGGCAGGACAAGCTTTGGGGGGATTGGTTTCAAGTCACACACCATTTTTATCTTCCTCTGGGAAGGCTGTGAGATATCAGAAGTATCACCCAAGGAGGCTTGTTCCTCTTTGGGGGTATGAATTCCGAAATTTCTCAATTTAAATGCAAATTTGCAGCCGTTTGATTATGCCGTGCATCAGAGAGGCTTCTGGATGGTGAACAGCTTGTAATAATCAGCTCCGCATCCCTCAATACCGATATTATCTGCTGTTGAGATACCATGGCTGCGTGCCTCTGCAGAAAGCAGAGTGGTTCACAACAACCCTCCCTTTCCCCCCTTTCTCCTTTCGCCTCCATCAAAAATTGCTCTCATTAACTCCCTGAAACCTTTTAAATCAACCTGGACGGCACAATCTGCTTTGCAATAACAGGAATAATGTTTTTGGAGGTGCTTTGCATGGTAATGCTCTCCTCAGCCTGAAAGGCTGCTGTTCAGAATGACTGCGGCTTCAGGAAGGGCTTGTATTTCTTCTTGACACCTTGGTCTTCTGTAACTGGAATATTTCTTGTTGTGAGGCTTATCATTTCTGTTGTGAGACTTTTAATCACCATTCTGTGATAATTGCCTGACTTACAACTTCCTGATCGGAAAAGGGAAGGGGGAAGGCAGGGTCAGTGTGGCACAGCCCATGGGGAGCTCCTCCTGGTTGGGATCTCCATCCTGTGATATCTTCCAGGACAAAGCTCTGATCTTGTGTAGTGAGAACACGGGTCACGCTGGCATTTCCTAGACCCTTGTGCGACACACTTCCCTGGCCAGCAAATTGCTCCAATTAATAATAGATGACTTTTAATCAAGCCCATTAGAGTCGTCGCCACACTTGAGCTCCCTATTTAAGCCATCATCACTCTCCCCCACTCCCGTCCTTTCCGTAGGAGTTTCTCAGGTGTTTACATCTCGCCGATGAGAAGGAAAGTAATTCTGTCGTGGTTACTCGATGCCAAGAATACAAAACCTGCAGTTAATTCTCATCTCACGCTTGCAACCGGATTGGGTTGATTTTTGAATGGCCACTGTGGATTCTCAAATCTTTCATTAGCTATTGCTTGATTCATTTAGTTCAGTAATAAAAAGTAATTGCTTGTCTAAACAACCAGACCCCGCTTCTCCGTGGCCTGTAATTCTCCACCAAGTAGCCCTGTTTGCGGTGGAGAAACCAAAATCTGCTGCAATTTGCACAGGAATTGAAGTGGAGAGCTCGTGAAGTCAAATGAAGAACGTGGAGAATCCACTTTCCTCCGTACGCTTTAAATTCCAGTTGTTTCTCTGGAAGCTCTGACTTTGTCCCAAGGATCTCACGGACCATTTGGTGCTATGGAAACCCCAGTTTACACACTGGTGCATCGCTGCAAGCAATTAAGTATTTTTAATTTTCATTTTCTGGGGATATTTTTGACTTGGGTATTAAGCAAACATTTATGCAAAACACTGTGGAATCCATAAATGTTAATTAAGTTGAACTTGTGTCTTTGCCGTGGCAGAGAATCAGATTGATGGGTTCATTGAAGTCTGCAGAACTTGCTGCCATGGCTGCGAGCGGCTATAAAAAGGCACCACCGCGCAGGTGACGCCGGGGCCCTGCTCCTTGGCTCTCACCTTTAGCTTGGTCCTGCTCTCACCTGGTGTGTCTTGGCTTGAGCAGATGCAGATCCAGGTTCTACCCTGCACATGTCACCAGTGGGTTGTGTGGGCGCAGTGGCAGCTCTGTAAATGTCTCACTTGCTGTTGAGGGTACTGTGGCGTGCAACGAGCGGCAACGGCCTCAGTGAGGGAAGGAGGATGCTGGTAGGGGAGCAGAGCTCTGTGGTGCTTCACCAGGCTGCAGAAGCAGGAATAATCCCTTTCTCTGGAAGCTCTGACTTTGTCCCAAGGATCTCACGGACCGTTTGGTGCTATGGAAACCCCAGTTTACATACTGGTGTATCGTTGTCCTTCCCCTCTGTAAAACAACCACCTGAAATTCTCCCCAGAGCTTCAACCCTGACCCAAACCCACCCGGTCCCTCTTTGATTTGGGGGTTTTCCTCTCAGATTGCAGGTGGAGGAGATGTGCAAACCGGGCACGAGGAATTTGGATTTCCCCATGCCATTTCTGCAGCGGATTGCTGTGGCTGATGAGTATTTTTTAGAACCAATAAACATGTTCTCCTCACTTTCATCTCGTGTGCGTGTGTGCAGGTGCATTTAGGAACAGGTATGAACCCTTCTGGGAACGGTGATGCATCGATGCTGGTAAATAAAATGACCCCTGGTTTGGATCCAACGTGCTGAATCCTGCTGGAAAGTGGGATCTGCTCTCGGATTCCCGCTGCGGGGAAGCTTGGCTGGAAGCAGATGCCTGCACGAAGCACGGCACAGCAGCCGTGCGTGACACTGTTTATTCCTACTCTCCTTTTTGCATGATAAAATAACCCATGAAACTAAATAACAAGAGCTTAATAGGCACATGAGACGTGGCCTTTGGCAGCGATGCCAATCAGCTGTGCCTCGGTAACGCTCCTCTAATTAAAAACTGCAAATTATAGCTGGCTGGAGCTGATTGCAAAGGCTGGCTGGGTTGGGGGGCTTTGCTCCGGGAGGTGAAGCGTGGCTGCTTTGCTCTTTACATTTCCATTTTCTCTCCCATCAGGATGGTGAGGCCTTTGAAAGCCAAAGATGGTGCAGTCTGGGTGCCTGCCCCAGCAGAGTCCCGAGCAGAAAGCGGAGCCAAGCGTGTCCAGGGGATGGCTCTGCCTCACAGCCAGCTGAACGGGTGGAAGTGCTGGTGCTGATGGACAATCCTCGAGTCGCACCATCTGCTTCAGCCCCACACAGAGAAGTGAGTGGCTGGTAAGTCCTGGCTGTGTTGGAGAAGTGATTTGAGCCTTTCCCAGGCTTTGGGAATCCCAGAATCCCAGAATGGTGGGGTTGGAAGGGACCTCAGGAGATCATCCAGTCCAACCCCCCTGACAAAGGAGGTTCTCTACACCAGGTTGCACAGGAAAGTGTCCAGGTGGGTTCTGAACATCTCCAGAGATGGAGACTCCACACCCTCTCTGGGCAGCCTGTCCCAAGGCTCCGGCACCCTCACAGCAAAGAAGTTTTTCCTTTCTGTCTGGAACTTCTGGTGTCCCAGTTTGTGCCCATTGCCCCTTGTCCTGTCACTGGGCACCACTGAGAAGAGCCCGGCCCCATCCATTTGGCCCCCACATTTCAGATATTTATAAACATTGATCAGATCCCCTCTCAGGCTGCTCTTCTCCAGGCTGAAGAGTCAGTGACGTGCAGCTGGTCCTGGCTCTGTGCATGACTGAGTCTTGAAGATGATGCTTTTTCTTACTGTAATTTTGAAATTTCAGAGCACACCCTCACACTGAAGGTCTCCTCAAACCCACCTTTCACCCTCTTTTCCCTTAGTTTTGGCTTTGCCACCTTTCACCACTTCTCCTCCCGCTCCCACCAAGCCACCAGTTACCACCTCTCATCATTGCAGGCTGATTAACCGGGTACAACATCATCTCACAAAAGAAACATTTATTTATGAAAATCCAGTTGGACAAACCCGACAATCAGAGAGAGACCATTCTGGGGACCAGGGTTGGAATTTTATCTCTGTAGAGATGCTACTATGGGAAGAAGTTCACACAAAGCTCCTATTAACTGCCCCACACACCAGATACCAAACCCCAGATGTACATCACAGCCTGTCTCGTCCCCTCGCTCCCCTCCTGGCCCCGACTGTATCATATTGCACAGAATCAGGAATGTTTTTGTCTGGGATGGAAAGTTTAAGGGCAGAGACACCCGAGAGTCACCTCTCATCCTCAGCTGCTCTTGGGACTCACTGTCCCTTTCTCTGGGGTGCCGTGACCTCCAGGTTGAAGTGATGAGTGTGATTTAGCTTCCAGCAGAGGTGGTATTTTGGGTGGATATACTATAGGAAAAGGGGTTATTTGTGTGTTTAACTTTGCTTTCTAACTGCTGTATTAATTATTCAGCTGAAGACAGGTTTTTTGAGGTGGGATGGTGTGTTCAATAGATTCTTAACAGATTCCTGAAGCCTGAGAGGTGGGTTTTTAAAAAATATTATTATTTTAATGGTAAGCAAAAGCTAGGAGCTCTTGGGCTGGGCACTTTGGTTATGTGATCTCTCAGGAGGGCTCTGGCAGTGAGCTAAAAAGTAACAGTGAGCTAAAAAATAACCTGTCAGCCCCGTGGAAATCCGCAGCACATAGTGGATACTCTGCTTCCATCCCAAGTCACGACCCGCTGGCAGGTGCCATGTGCTCGGCTGGGCCAAACAGCAACTTCATCCCTCAAGGTGCATCTTCATTATTATCTAAAATAAAGATAATAATGAAGATAAGTGGTGGGTGGGCAGCTTTTTGCCCGTCTACCAGCAATCCTGTTACAAACCCTACGAACAATGGGGGTTGGTACCGGTTGCTTTGCTTTGACTTCCACGTTTGCAAAGCTGCCTGATTTTTCTGGCAATCAGGGCTCTTGCTTGGCTTTTGCTGGTTTTTTATGTTTTGAGCTGGTGGGAGTTAAATGGTTACACATGAAACGGGGTGTAAATGTTGTATTTGGGAGCAATTGAGCAGACCTCGAGGTATGTGTGGAGATGGGGATTTGCTGCTCTATGTTCCCGCTGGGAAGAGCAATTTCTGAGTGCTGGGAAGCAGCCCTGAGCTTATAATCAGTCCCTTGGGGGTAAGGAGATGGCTTCAGGCTGAGGTTTGGGTTTCAGAGCTCCTTCCTGCAATGGTTTTGGCTTGGAGTGCGTTGTAATTGGCCGTAGGCAGCTCCCTTTAATGATGGTGGGAGTTATCTGTGTGCCTCCGAGGAGGAGATGGCAAAGGGATGTGTGCAGACCTGCTGAGTGATTCTCTCCAGATGCTATTATTTTGCATTTCAGAGAGCCAGGAAAGAGACAAAGAAACTGTCTCGCTTTGCAATTGAATTTCTAATCAGAGATCTGCAAGCAAACCAGGAAAACAGGCTTAATAAACCAGAAAAAGCCTCTGTATTACAGCAGACCTGTTTGAAAGGAGAGCTGGAAATAGCGCCGAGACGGGACTCACCAAATGGTCACGTGTCCCATCCCCCAGCCTGGGCAGGGGTGTCTTGTTTTGGGCTTTCCAGACTTCAAAAGAAGATTTCTCTGTGGCTTTTGCATGCAGAGAGCACCCCAAGGTTGGTGAAATCAGCTCACGTTGCCTGATGCACATCGTGTGTGTGGACACGGAGCTGACCCAAACATCCCATCTTGTGGGTTGGCCCAGATCCTAAATGTGAGAAGAACTTTGTCCTGATTCCTGCCTCCACTGATAAAATAACTTGGCACTTGGAGTGGAGAGGAAAACCCGTGTCTGGGTGTGTTGTACCCATTTACACAGAACATTTTGGTTTTCCTGCGTTGCTCTCCAGCTATTGAATGATCCCTTGACACGTTCCCATCAGCTTGGGCGTCCCAGGTAGGCTCCGCTGCCGTCATTGGCACTATTTAGAACAGGTGGGAATTTTTCCCACTTTATTTCAAGAGAGAGTTTTCTACAAGATGTACAAGAAGCATTTTGGGCTGTAAAATGTCAGCTTGAATTGAAGTCTCCATGCACACCCTTGGGCTTATCCCACATTTCAAGCTGAGCGTTGCTTATGAGAAGACAGTTGTCGTTTCTCTGAACATCTCATGATCTTTGGGGCATAAAACATGGAGGACAAAAGGGCAGCGTGGTTATATATGTATATATATACACACACACACACACACACATATATATATATATTTATTTTTTTTCTAAATGCTAACTAACTCTGTAGGCTCACAGCCTGACACAAACTCTTGTGCGTGTGGTGGATGGAGCAGATCTCTGCTTGCTTTGTTCAGCTCTCTAGATCATTTTGAGATATTTGGTTTCAGTTTTAATTTTGGATTTGGGTGTACATCAGAATTTGGCTCTGGTTTGTAGCACCTTCTCGTGTATTGGCAGCACAGCTCCTGTGGAGATGGTGGCAGAAGTGTCCTAGTCCAACCCTTGTGTTAAAACCCGTGACATCACCTGTTCCTTCGATCGCTGCTGCCTGGGGCTGGTGGTTTTTTTGGGAAGCCAAATCCCCAGGCAGGCTCATGCCATTCCCCATTCTCCACGCCGCAGGGTTGTGGGAGGCAGCAGCCAGGGAATATGTCTTAAGGCGACAAGAATGGTGAGAAGTGGAAGTGTAAGCAGGAAAAAAATAGTGTATCCCAGCGTGTGCGTGAAGCACGTGGCCGTTCACAACGTCGCGTGGTCACAGCAGTCGGGAGGAGTGTGGCAGTGGCTGGCCGAGCTGCTCCTCGCTGGTGGCACTTGGCAAGATTTTGGGTAAAAATGAAGATAATAATTCTTGTCAATCTGGTTTTGCAGCCATTTTTTTTGCTCTTAGATCCATCTATTTACCCATTCATTTAATTTCTGCTGGAGTCATTCCTCAAATACGTGTATTTTTATCTCCAAGAACCATCGTGGCTGGGGTTTTATTAATGACTGGATCTTCCAACAGCCACTTTGGAGGCTGAATAGCTGAAAAGCTCCAAAAGTAATTTCTACTTTCCTTCCAGAAATTTCTGTGTGCTCAGCAGGGTCTGATGTTGGGCTGATTTAAAATGAATGAGCAGTTTTCCTTGCCCTCTGCAAATCTGTTGTGCATCTGTCCAGTGTTTTGATCTTGCAATGAATCTATTTTAGGAGCTTGATTTCTACACTAGAAGTGAGAGATTGGACCAGCAGCAAGAAGCAGTCGATACAACTGCCCCCAAACTTGTGGGTTTGTTCCCAACAAGCCAACTTTCAGCACTTCTCATTTTATTTACTTTTTTTTTTCCCCTCTGAGTGTATGTTCATACATTTGATGACTCAAATGGAGCCCTTGGTATGAAGAGCCTCAGTGAAAATTATCCATTGCAACAGGACTAAAATATTAGCTATATCCATGTACACATCATAAACCTCATGTTTTACGCAAAAGACAGGGAGATGAAAAGAAAAAAAGAAGTTTCCCTGATTAAAACAAAATCCAGAAAGTGGAAGTGAATCATTTCAACCCTCCTCTGAGTAAAAAACATCTGCAAAATTCTTGTCTCCCTTCACACCTTGCATGCTGGTAAAACTTTTTCTGACAGGATCCTACCGTGCCCCTTTCTGTGCAGCTCTATAGACACCTCCAGCTTGTGAAAAACATTTCAGTAGGGTCGATCTTTTCTTCTCCAGAACTCCTCAGTCTTCCAAAAATCTATCCAAGACACATCATCTTGGGCCTTTTAGGAAATCACAGTGATTGCTTTTGGCACATATGGGTGATTAACAGCAACCAAAGTCTGGCTCGGGTCAGAAATCCTTTTCGAGAGCCCTGTTTCCATGAGCTGTGTGGTGCAGAGGCAACAGAAGGACCATCGTGCAGAGGGATGTGGGTGCCAGAGATGAGTTGAGATTGTGCAGAAGTACCCGAATCTGAGTTGAAATGCCGAGTGGGTGGTGGTGCCCTGTGGATGTCCAGGCTTCTGAAGCTGAAAACAGCATTTTTTAATGGATTTTTGAATTGAATACCCCTCTGGATATTCAACCAGGAATGACAGGGAGAGTGAAATTAAAGATGGGAGGAGGAAAATGCAAGGCTGGTTCATTTTCCTGTGGGGTGGGATGCACAGGGAGATCCCTGCTGCCTTGCAGAGAGCGGGGAAGCACCTGCCAATGTTGTACTTGTGGTTTAGGAGAAAAACCCAGCTCTGTCCCATTTCTACATCCTGTCCACCCACCTGGCACGTGGTGGGTTGGACAGGCAGCGAGCAAGGTGGAGCTGAGCCAAACCTCCCCTGTGTTCAGACACAAGCCACGGTGGAGCACACGAAACTAATCCAAAGCTTTTACTCTCTGTCTCACCCAAGGGTGGGCAGCGAGCGGCGCAGCAAAGAGGTGGCAAAACAGCACAGGGGGAAAAGCCGGCACATCACAAACCCGGGTGATGACGCTGGGTGCATTGAGCACTGGAGCATCCCAGTGAGGGAAAGGGGATGGTGGCACCTTTGTGAGCAGCTGAGGGAGCTGGGGAACCGCTTAGGTGAGCGTGTTGGAGTAGAAGCTGAAACTTTCAGAGACTGTTTTGGAGTCGCTGCGGGAGGAGCCATTGGAGGTCATGTCTACGGAGAGACGCCTGGCCTTGCCGCTCTCCTCCAGGTCCTCTTCAGCTGCACCAACTGCCGAGGACACGGTGGTCTCTATCCGGCTGACCTTGTACATGCTGCTCTGTGTCTGCAGGTATCTGGCTGACTTCATTTCCAGGCCTTCGTACTCGCCGGCGCTGACGAACGGGCACCACCGAAACGCGTGTTTGAACCCCACGCGAAACCTGGAGGGACAGAAGAGATGGGGAAAGGCAGAGGTGAGGGGCGTGGAGGTGGCAAAAGGACCTTGCTAAAGTGGGAAGATGAAGCTAAGCTCTGCTAAACAACAGCAAAAAATGACACTTTTCACTAGGGAGAAGAAAAATCCACTGATAAATCCCAGTTAGGAGTCAGGACTATTTTGATACCTGCCCTCAAATCCCACAGGGGCTTTAAGAAGGATTGATTTAGGTGAGTAGTGTATTGTCCTTGCATCCGTTGGAAGCAGCCCCTGGCAGAGGATGGGACAGAACCATCCTGGAAAAACTCTCCACACATACTCTCCTCCGTCAGACCCCTCTGTGTCTCCTGTTCCTCCCCTCCCTGTTACATCAAGATGTTGCCAAAAGTCCCTTGAAACCCACCTGTCATTGAGGCAGCAGTAGATGATGGGGTTGTACATGGTGGAGCTCATGGCCAGCCACATGATAGCCAGGTAGACCTGCTGGATGAACTTCTGCAGGTACCACTCAGGGTTGAAATACTGCAGGGTGAAGTAGATGTGGTAGGGCAGCCAGCACAGTGCGAAAGTGCATACCACGATGATCATCATCTTCACTACCTGTGAGGAAGAGAGAGGGCAGGGAAGCAAAGTCATCTGTCAGACACCCCGCAGGTGGGGTGTCACCCTCCAGAAGGAGCCACCTCTTTTTTGCCTTGGAGACCTTTTCAATTTGGAACACATGAGCAGCACCTTGGTTAAACCATTCACGTTCATGGAGGACAGACATCTGGAGGACACTCTCTGCTCCATTAGCAACAACCATGCAACAGGTCCTGACCTGTTTCCACCCCTGAGGAGTATTTTTGGCTGTGGTTAGTTGGGATTTGGCATGAATGATGGCTCCTAATGTGCTTGAAGCTCCTTACCTTCCGCTTAGCCGAGACCTGCTCGTGGTAGCGATCGGAGGAGTCACCAGGTATCTCGCTTGCCCAGAGGGTGATGCCGACCACAGTGTAGGCACATCCTATCACCAGGAGTGGCAAGAAGTAGATCAGGATGGTCATGCAGAAGTGATACCTAGAAAAAGTGGTGGTGGTTGAGTGTGTCCTCTACCTATTCACAGAATCCCATAATGGTGGGGGTTGGAAGGGACCTCAGG
>NW_010335651.1:0-6048 GCF_000700745.2 Antrostomus carolinensis
GCCGGGGCAAACAATGGGATGGCGCGGGCTGCCGCGCTCGCCACGCAAGGCCTTCCTCCTCCTCCTCCTCCTCCCTGCTGCGGGCTTTGCCTGCCACCGGGATCTGGCCCCTCTCAAGCACTGGGGAGGGGATTAAAAAAAAATAATAATAATACAAAAAACTCCATAGAAAATTTAAAAAAGGCTCAAATCTGCCTCGGCTGGTGCGAGGCGAGGGTGTGCTGACCCATCCACATCGAGACGGGCGATAGGGATGGCAGAGGGGGGACCTCCCAGCGGGGTACAGGGGATCCCCAGCCCTGGCACAAACCCTCCCATCATCAGCCAGGATTGAAGAAACCCTCCCGTCCTACCCCGGGGAGAAACCCCTCCCGGACTGGAGCCGGACAAACTTTGCATCCTCACCCCATTTGTTGACATATAATCCATCCCCTGCCTTACTTTTGCAGAGGCACTCGGGGTGGGGTGGAAGGGGGGGAACGTCTGTTTCCATTTGAAACTGTCAAAATTAGCATTCAGTAATTAAAAATCACACCCTTTCTCTTAATAACCTAACCAGCATGATACAATCAGGTTGTGCCAACTCTTTAATCTAATTGACTAATTACAGATTTTAATTTAGTCAGTTACTGAACAACTGTTGACAATTTGTTTTCATTAGGGACAGAACAGGATAAATATTTAGGCTCCCCAGTCAAAGACTAAGACATAAGCTCTGGGCTCTGACCTCCGGTTTCACGCCCACGGCGTCTCCATCGGCATCACCCACGGAAAGGTCCTGCTCCGAAACGCCCCGGCCGGGCAGCGTGGAAGCGGAGGTTGCTCTGTTGTGATAGTTGATATTGTTTAAAATATAAAATTAAGACTAATCCAGCTTTCCACAGCGCTCCAGTGCAACCAGGATTTAAGGGACTCTTGGGTTTACAGATAGGATGGGCACACCAGTACTCCAAACTGGGAGGGAAAGCTGAGCCCAGCGCCCTGCTGGGAGAGGGAATTTCGGTATTTATTTTAATTTTTTTATTTTTTTTTTAAGTGATGTGGAGTTTTGCAGCTGCTCCTGGCAGGCTGCCACTCCTGAAGGAAACTCCTCTCTCTGGTTACCTACTGGGGAACTCTGTCCCTGCAGAGCAGAGCTGGATAGAGCCCAGATGGAGCACGGTCCTGCACGGAGACGGGATGGAGCTGTGCATGCTGCTGGCCAAGCCCCGTGCCCAGGGGGGATCCCAGGGACCATGCAACCCCCTGTCCCAGCACTGCCCCACATCTGCCCCAAAAATGCCTGCTCTCCTACGCGATGCATTTCTAATACGCTGGATGCAAAGGGCACGTTGCAGAGGCACCCATGGACCTTCACCACCAACATCACCGCAGAGGCATCCATGGACCAGCAACACCACTGCAGAGGCACCCATGGACCAGCAACAGCACTGCAGAGGCACCCATGGACCTCCTCCATCACCAACACTGCAGAGGCACCCATGGACCTCCTCCACCAACACTGCAGGGGCACCCATGGACCTCCTCCACCAACACCACTGCAGAAGTGCCCATGGACCACCAACACCACTACAGAGGCACCCATGGACCACCAACACCGTCACGCATGCTGGTCCCACATCCACCCCTGCAGCTGTTGGGTGCCTGGAGCCAGAGTCTCACAGCCTTTGCTGCTTCTGAAGCAAGATGACAGGTTGGCAAAGGAGAGGTGACAGTCACACCAAACCCCTCAATGCATGCAGAGCATCTCCTCCCAGGAGGGGTCCCACCTGGCCACCGTGCCTCCTGAGACCAACACCGTCACGCATGCTGGTCCCACATCCACCCCTGCAGCTGTTGGGTGCCTGGAGCCAGAGTCTCACAGCCTTTGCTGCTTCTGAAGCAAGATGACAGGTTGGCAAAGGAGAGGTGACAGTCACACCAAACCCCTCAATGCATGCAGAGCATCTCCTCCCAGGAGGGGTCCCACCTGGCCACCGTGCCTCCTGAGATGTCACACTATGAGGTGGCCACACAGACCCCAGGGAGCAGAAGATGCTGTGACAAGGAGGACATGTCCCCCTGCAGCCTGGGGACTCCCAGGCAGTGATGCCAGGACATTGCCTGTCCCACAGCCAGCTGGGGCATGATGAGCAGATCCTGAAGAACAGGACTATTTCCCACACCTCGTCTCCAAAGCACGGCTGGGAGGGCACGGCTGAGTTTGGGGTTCCTATCCCAGTGGCTGGGGGGGACCCCCCGCCAGCCAGACCCTTCCAGCCCCTTGGGTTTCACCACGCTCCTCATTGAGCAAAGCCTGGATGCTATGTCCATCCATCTTCAGCGGCTTCAGAAACCCCCTCACCGAGATCTCAATTCAAGGGGAACTGTTTCAGAAGGGGTGGAAAAAGGAGGAGCCCTGGTTGTCCCCAGCTGGGATGGGAGGACACCAACCCTAAGCACACCATCTTTTCTCAGACCAACCAACCACCTTTCTAGCAGCAACTGCCCCCACTGCAGCAGAACATCCTTCCAGATCAAAGTTAGACAGAACTGCAGCAGCTTTCCAAAGTTAAAAATAAAAATAAATAAATCAATGCTTTGTGTTAATGGCAAGTTGAAGCCACCGCTACGCAGATCTTTTTTTGGGCTGCAAAGAAAACAAATGCTCCCAAGTGTGGGTCCTTCTCAGGGGGAAGCAGAGGAGGGGGAAGGATGAAGTCAAAGTCTCCAGCAGCCAAAGGTTACCCTGATTTTTCTCTCCTGCACACTGAGCTGGCCGTGCAGGCAGAGCAATACCGCAAAAAGTATGTAGCAACAGTCAACTAGATTTAAGTTCATTTTCTGTAGCTCGAGGCCAAAATCGACTGAAGTGGTTCTGGTGATCAAGTTTTCTGCAATTCCCCTTTCTATGTATTAGCTCTTTGACAGAAATTCACTGCGGTATTTAAACTGGCAGTCATCACCGCTAACTCAAATTGTATTGGCTTTCATGGCGTTGAAATGCTCAACTGCGACCAGCCATCGGCCAATTCCCAGATAACGCGGCGGCTGAAATCCCCTGTCATGCCGAGCGATCCCGTTGCAAGCTCGCCGGCTCTGGGAATGCACCGGAACGCCAGCACACTCACCGCAGGGCTTTGCCTGCTGGAGGAGCCCAAATCAATGGCTATGGGTTGAGTTTTAGGAGTCAACGGATGCATGTGGTGCTTTTAACTTGGAGAAACTCCTTTGACATGGGTGGGAGAGGCTGAGTAACAGAAGGAAAACCTCACAGGAAGGGTAAAAAGCAATGTTCTTCAGTGGTGGCAAAAGCCTACAGCTTTCGAGAGTCCCCTCCAAAAAGGAGGAATGGGATATCTCCTTTCTTTCCCCCCCCCCAAAAAAGAGTTCAATACTAAAAACTGGAGGGGGAAATTGGCAATTTGTCCTGCTGCTCTTACCAGTTTTCAAACGGTTACACTGGGGAATGAAATGGAAATGACACAGCATGCAAATCCTACCGTTAGCATCCCGCTAACGAGGCACACCATTCCCTCTCCCAAAGAGGTGTCTTCTGGGCAAGCACCCCTCCAGCGCTGGCTATGGGAAGGCAGCGTGCCAAATCCCAGCCTGCCTGGCACCACCGTGCTGCTCCCAGAGCATCCCCGTTCTGTCCTCAGAGTGGCACCAGTAAAGATGTCATCTTTGGGTAAACAAACACCATATTCTGGGCAAACACCAAGCTGATTGCACAGAGGTTGTCCATCGCTGGCCAAGTGCAAATATGATGTTCTACTAATCTGGGCCAAGGGTTTTATCAGAGTATTTTTAAACCACAACCAGCATATGAAATGATTCATGGCTCACTCATAGCCCATTGTAGCTGCCATGCATCAGCTGATGGGTTGTGGGGTTTGGTGCTTGATAAACACCTGCATTTCGGCTCCGGCACACATTGGCAATGCCAGCTCCTGTGCTCACCAGCACCAGGAGCTCACCCTGGCATGGAGGCTGGTGAGAAACAAGGCGCTATTCACACTCCCTCAGTTATCATTCGGTTCTTTGGTCAATATTTAAGTTTAGGCCAGGTAGGTCCCTCACCCTGTAAAGTACACGCCGTGCTGGGAAAACACCGCTCCTCAGAGAGGGACTGTGCTGTGAGCATCCGCCACCGGCCACGCCAGGGAAGAGAAGCACAACCCCCATCTGGATGCTAAAACATGCCCAAGGAAACCAAACCACTGCCACCACCCTAAGGTACAGGGGAGGGGAAAAAAAACGTTCTTACAAGTCTTTGTGGTAAAACCCAAGAGGTAAAGCACTTGGGGCTGCTACAAAACTGCGTTACACCAAGATTTAAAAACCATCGGGATTGTGTCTATTTACTCGAAGCTTAAAGCACGTGTATTGAAGAAGTTTATGCAAATCATCTAATGCACTCAGGCCTATTGTTAGAATTATTACCAAGCTAAGAAAAAGATTAATTTCTCTAAATACACTAAATCCTCAGACACCATGAGGAGACTGCTGTGAACGGAGCGTTACCATGTCTTGGTTGCTAATGTCAACTTCACCTGAGGTTCTGCTGCCCAAAGATCTACCTTTGCCTTGCTCCTGATGAGCTTGCTGTCCCAACTGGGCTCCAAAAAAACTAGGATTTGGGCGAAAACACCCAGGAAGCAAACACTGCCCACGCCTAGCCGAGCACTGGTGGATGTGCTGCTGGTTGTCAGCTCTGACCCTTGGTTCAAGAGTTCACCATCTTAATCCAACCCAGTAAAAACAAACGATGCAGAGGAGAGCCACAGGGAGGGATGGACAGACAGACAAACCCCCACCCCAGCAAATATCCAAACCACAGAACTGGCATCTTCCCAGCCTGGGCAGAGAGGAGGCAGCTCAGCAGCCAGCCAAGGCTTTTGGCAGCTGGGCACTGCCCATGCCCCAAGGCTACTGCCACGTCCAGCACCAGCACACAGGAGCACCACAAAGGTCCCTGAGACACTCGCCCAGCGCTGCTCACCAGCAAACCCTTGCACATCCCAAGCCAGGCATGTCGAGGCAACAAGAAACTTGGGAAGGGAGGAAAAATGGTTTCCATACCATAGACTGCCCGGAGCAGACAAAACCAGCTCCTGCTACAGGGTTTAAACTCCCTTGACTGTGGTCCAAGCCCGCAGCCAGGTGACTAATCCTCTGATGCAAATTCCTCCCGATGCCGCGGATGCAGGCGACGCGCGCGGGACAGGAGCGGGCAGCCCACCCATCGCCCACCACAGTGACATGCCATGCACCCTCACCAAGAAGAGTATTTTTGGGGAGGTACCTCAGCCCTGGCAGCATCATCCCTGGGTGACGCCAACACAGAGAACAACCAAAATACCAACAGACGAGATGGACACCATCAACCAAGGGGGGTCTGCAACACCACCTCCAACCAGCAAACACCTTCACCTTGCTGGTTTCAAAGGAGGACTTGGACAACCAAGGAAGCTCCCAGCGTTGCCAAAGGTAGGGAGATATTCACTGGGGTGGTTTGGGGGAATACCTGCCTCCTCTCCACCACAATCCCACCCCTGCCCACCCAGTGAGGTGTCCTCAGCATGAAATATCTCACCATCGATCCTCCAGTAAATGCTTTATTGTCCATTGCTATGCAAAACTGCTTAATTCTACCAGTAGCCTGAATGCCTTTAAGTGCTGAAGATAAGTATCTGAGCGAATTTACATAATTGCAACATTATGAAATACTGTTCAGTCAAATCAGAACGTTGTTGGTTAAAAAGAAAAAAAAAAAAGAAAAGAAAAAAAAAAAGAGAGGCTTTTGGCAGCGGGTTCCGTCGGTTCCCGGTGCGCCCGGAGAAGCCGGAGCTCCCCAACGCTGTAATTACCGCGAGGATTAGAAACTTGTTACTCACGTAGTCATGAAAGGCTTTGGCTTCACTCGAATGTTCACAAGTGTCTCGCCTTTCGGGAGCTGCGCAGTAAAGGTCCCAAAACACGCTGCGTGGCGGGGAAAGTCGAGAGAAAGAGAGAGAGAGAGGAGGCGGTGACTCACCGGGGCTCACGCACCGGCACGGGGGTCAC
>NW_010335652.1:0-3407 GCF_000700745.2 Antrostomus carolinensis
CTCTGTGCGGGGCGGGAGCTCTCTCCTCTCACCCATCACAAATGAGTCTATTTTTATTCGGCCGTTATCGACACTTAACAGTTCATTATTACAGATTCTCACGTGATGCTTGTCCTGACTGTAATTAGTTTTCAAAAAATGGGATTAAAACCAATAAAATGCATATTATACATCTGGTTTAGTCTGGGTTCTTTTTCCACCACCCCCCCCCTCCTCATCTTACAGCTATTCCTGGAGGGGATAGCCATGACTGATGGGGCTGCTGGCCAAGGAGAAATGGCAACTGAAGAGGCTAATGGAGATCCTCACCTCTTCTTCTCTATTAGCCTCCTGCAACTCTGGGTGGTAGCTGCAAACTCAATTAAAACATCTGTACTTTCCCCTTCTCAATTAACGGCTCCTTACACTTAAAACCAAACAAATTGAATTGCTCCACTGCCTCGGGCTGTAAAGGCAGTTTCTGCCAACAGATTTATTATCACCATAAAGCGCAGCTTGATTTATGTTAAAATATTAAAACAGATCTTTATGATGGAAATAAACACTTTCTGCTGCGATTCTCTCGAAGGACCTCACAAGCAGCGGAGGATTTTGGGGCTTGGGCTGTAAATCAGAGATCAAACTGGCATCGGGGATGGATTCAGTCTTTTGCAACACTTCGAACAGCAACGGCCAGGGAAGGAAAAATAAAAACCTCGAGCCTGAGGTTTAGACAAGGCTTGAACATTGCCCAGGAGCTGTGTGTCACTTGGTGGGGTTTAGGTGTTTGAAGGTTTGTGAGGAGATGCTCACCGGCCTCTCCTCTGCCTGAGTTTGGGCAGCTGGGACCTGACCCCAGGAGCTGTCAGCAGCTTGGGGAAGGGCACCCGGCTGCAGGGGCTGTGCCACAGGGGCTACCAGCACCTCAAAGCCATGGCCGGGTGGCTTCACCCCAAAGCCATGGCTGGGTGGCTTCATGCCAGGGCAAAGGTCTTCCACTGGGCTGACAACCAGCACCCAGACAGCTCCTGCCGACCTCCCCAGGGTGCTGCAGCCCCGGGGCTGCCCCCAGCCCGGGCAGGTGGTGGTGACCATGCAGCAGGGCAGGGGGTCTGTGCCCTGGCTGGTGTGGGGGGGATGGATGGGACCCCGGGGAAGGTTTTGTGCAGCAGCTTAACCGTGGCAGGAGGCAGGAACCGGGAGGTGGCTGTGTGTGCTGCTCCCTCAAGCATCCTTGGGCGCAGATATGGCAACACCCAGCGCTCCCTGTGCTGGCACCGACCCTTTCCTGGCCCCGGATCTCTCCTGGTTGTACCATGCCTGATTTAACCAGCTTCCCCCTACCCTTACCAGAGCCACCATCTCCCCATAGGAGCACTGGCATGTCCTTGCTGCTGGAAACCTCCTCGACTCACACTGGCCTGCCTTGTTCCCCCTTCCCTCAGCAGGATGGATTTTGTGATGCCGAGCGATGGGGACAGTGAAAATAATAATTTCCATGGTGATGCCGGAGTCAGCAGAGACCAGCCATCGTCTCAGGGGTACTGCTGCCCCCCAGCAAGGCTGAGCCCAGGAGGTGGGTGGCCAGCAGCCGAGCCAGACGTATTTCTCTTCACACAGTAACAGCAGCCTGCAGCGTCCCAGGGCGGCACGGGTGCCAGAGCCGGCTGAATTAAAAAGTGATTGATTAGACAATTTCACCAAAAAAGAAATAATCTCCCTCAGTGGCTGTTAAGCACTAAACTACCCAACCCCCCAGCTTTGGAAAGTCCAGTCAGAGGGTGCTTCCAGGCTGCTGCTCCCCTGCAGATTTCTTCCTGGAGCACCCCGTGTGAGGATGCTGCAGGAGCAGCTCAGACCTTCCATGGTCCAGGGAGGGTGATGCAGCTCCCACCCGCTCCTGGCTGCTTGTGTCCCATTCAGCTCCTCACCCACCAGTACCTGGGTTACCACCTGGCACTGGGAATGGGATAAAACCAGTGCTGTTCCATCCCAATTAGCTTATAAAGATGATTATGCAAATGGCACCATGGTGGCAGGGGACCTGTGTGGTCCAAGCTTTACACCAAGGTGCTGACACCCGTCCCCAGGGCCACCTCCCCCAGGAGCACCCACAGCATCCCCGTCCCTCTGTCCCTTGCTGTCCTCAGCCTCCAGCAGCAAAGCCCTTCAATAAAACATGAAGCAAATCCATTTGGCCTCTGCTGAGTCACTGGGGACATCACTAATTAATTTAAAATGTGGGTTGGGGATTTTTGATTCTTTCTTTTTTTTTTCCTTTTCTGCTCCCTTTTGTTCTCACAGCCCCAACCCCAGCTCCGGCTTGGCCCCAATCCCAAAGATGTGTGTTAGCTTTTTTGGGCCAGAAAGTCATAATTTAGGGTGGGGGTGAAGCTCCCCAGGGCACATTGGAGTCTCCTGGGGCCCAGCCTGTCACCCCCGGGGGGTGTCTGGGGCACCCAGCTGGTGGGAAGGTGGGGAGATGGGTGTCATTGCCTGGGGCAGCCTGGCAGGGATCTCCTCGCCTTCACTGGGGTTTATTTATTTATGCTCTTTATTTGTACACCAGCACGTCCCTCCCTCACCACGAGGCTTCCGAGCTGCTGCCAAAACAATTAAGGGACAATTGGGATGATAAATAAGTAACGGGAATTAAAGTGCTGCCACCAGAGTGTGATGGCAGCCAGGCTGGGGGATGGGGGGGGGGAACTGGCTGGATTTAACCCCAGACAGATGGACAGATGGATGGACAGACAGATATTGCCAATGATTTTGACCCAGGGCCATGTGTGTCCAGGCCATTTCTGACCTCCCTGGGGCTTTGCAGGTGTCCCCAGGGTAGGGCTGGGTGTCCCAGAGCAGCCCCTGCCATCGTCCCCTTGCTCTTACCAGCCCTGCTGCTCGGTGGCTGCCAGCAACCCCAGAGCTGCTTTGAAATAGGAGAAAAAAATAACTAAGGGAGCTTCAGAGCAGCTTCTTGGGGGGGGGACGTTCATCCAGGCAGGTGATGCTGAACCAGCTGGGCTCATCCCCCGCTTCCCAAAACCCCTCTCCCCGCCCGGTGCTGCGTTGGACACATACATGGAGAGAAGAATTAAACCTATTGCATTGATTGATGGCTCCATCAGACCAGGGAAGGTGGGAGGAATTTTTTTCCCCTTTCTCGTTCCCCTGTGACCCACCTTCCCGGGGCTGCCATGCCCAAGGGCTGCTTTGCAGTCAGGGGAGCATCACTCACTGACCCAAGCTCGCAGCCATCCCTGCCCAGCACCCCAAAACCCAAGCAGGGTGCAGTAACTCCAGCTTTGGTGCTCAGCTCCAACCTTGGCACAGGCTGATGATTTTTAAGTAATTATGGCTTAATGAGCTGCTGTTTGCCTTTGCCTGGCCGCTGCTGGTGGGATCAGCCTGTGCCAGGGCTCGGCAGT
>NW_010335652.1:3437-3806 GCF_000700745.2 Antrostomus carolinensis
CAGGAGCACGGGCACCCCCGGGCTCATCGTCGGCGGATGGAAGGAGGGTCCCCAGCCGGTTGAAAATCTCTTTAATGACCTGGACATGGTGCTTCTAGTCCCTCAAATGAAACTAAAACGTGATGGCAACACGGCGGCAATGAGTTTGGTGTCCTCAAATCCCCGGCCAGCCCAACCCCTGCCTGGGGGTCCCGGCCCCCCGCCAGGCTCCTCTGACCCCCCCAAAGCACACAGGACCCACCGAGCTGCCTGGAGCACCCCACTGCCGGCGGCACAGCACCCCAGGAGGCTGGAGCCCGGCCGGGAGCTGCTGGCCAGCCCATGGGGACACCCAGCAAAGGGCAGGCAGAGGGGTGGAGAGACCCCCCC
>NW_010335653.1:0-471 GCF_000700745.2 Antrostomus carolinensis
GGTCCGGGGTGGATCGGGCCGTACTGGGACCTTACTGGGATGTACTGGGAGAGATCGGGCCTTACTGGGATATACTGGGAGAGATCGGGCTTTACTGGGATGTACTGGGCTTTACTGGGAGAGATCGGGCCTTACTGGGATGTACTGGGCTTTACTGGGGGAGATCGGGCCTTACTGGGGTTTGCTGGGACCTTACTGGGATGTACTGGGTCTTACTGGGGGCGATGGGGTTTTTCTGGGGGAGATCAGACCGTACTGGGGCTTTACTGGGGGAGATCAGGTCTTACTGGAATTTTACTGGGGTATACTGGGCTTTACTGGGAGAGTTTGGGTCTTACTGGGACTTCACTGGGCTTTACTGGGAGAGATTGGGTCTTACTGGGATTTACTGAGAAAGATCATGGTCTTACTGGGCCTTACTGGGGGAGACGGTGCGTTTCTGGAGTAGATTGAGCTTTACTGGTGTTTACT
>NW_010335654.1:0-210 GCF_000700745.2 Antrostomus carolinensis
AGGAGGAGGAGAAAAAAGAGGAGGAGGAGGAAAAAAAAGAGGAGGATGAAAAAAAAGAGGAGGAGGAAAAAAAAGAGGAGGAGGGAGGAAAAAAGAAGAGGAGGGGGCCAGCCCACCTCCGCTAGCAAAGCCCAGGCAGCAGCTCACAGGACAGGCGGCTTTTATTGATGGGACGGTGGCTCAGCAGCAGGCAGGGGCCAGGGAGGGAGG
>NW_010335654.1:467-1898 GCF_000700745.2 Antrostomus carolinensis
TGCCGTCCATCAAGGCGGACACCTCCTGCACCCACTGGCTGGCCTTCAGCCCCTTATTTGCAGTCTCCTGGGTAGGAAAAGAAACAACAAAAAAAAACCAAACAAAAAAAGAAGCAGTTCAACCTCAACCCAGCCAGCAGTGAGGGAAGAGGGACCACAAGCGTGGTACCACAGGACAAAGCTCTGCCAGGTGACAGAACAAAAGGAAATGGCCTCAAGTTTAGATTGGATCTGAGGAAAAACTTCTTCACCCAAAGGGCAGTCAAGCATTGGAACAGGCTGCCCAGGGAGGGGGTGGAGGCACCCTCCCTGCTGGGATTTAACAGATGGGCAGATGAGGTGCTCAGGGACATGACTTAGAGGTGGAATGGGCAGTGTTGGGTTCATGGTTGGACTCAACGATCGTAAAGGTCTTTTCCAACCACTGCGATTCTGTGATTCCAGGTGCATCTCCTGGAGCAGAGCTAGGCCAGACTGCCTGCCCCCCACGCCCACAGCCGCATCAAGTCTTGGCTCTTCCCAGTTTCCCACCTGCAGAGCACACCACCTCTTCCACCCCTCTGCAGCCCGATGATAACCCAAAGCACAATTCATGGCTCTTGCCAACCCAAGAGCGTTGGCCATGTGGTGTGAGATACTGCTCAGAGTCTGCAGAGCCTCCACCAACGCTGAAGGAAAGGCAGAGGCCGAGTCTCGGCGTTACCTGGGGTACTTGACACAGGCAGGTGATTCTCCCAGCTTCGTTATCGACAGCGAAGAGCATGGTGGCAGTCTGAGGGGAGTGAGTCTTGAAGAGCTTCAGAGATTCGTTCAGGGCCTGTTGGAGGACAGAGTCACTGCAGCACAGCTTCCCTGCGCTCACAGCCAGCCCTGCTCCAGCCCCCGCAGCACCCACAGAGACCTTGGGGTGCTCCTTCTCCCAAACACAAGCCATCTCCCCACCCCAGGCTGTGCAGAAGCCTTGCAGGGGACACAAGCCCTGGTTGTGTCCTCTCATGGCTGCAAAGAGGCAGGAGTGACGAGCGGCTTTTATTTCCCCACCTTCAGTAACCCAAGAACTGGCAGAATTAGCCCCAAAACAAGTGAATCTTTGCCCGAGTGTAGTGGCTGGAGAGGAAAATGGGATGGCAGCTCCCGGCAGGAGGGAGCAGATGTTCTGCAGCGAGTCAAGAGGATTCAAGTGCAGCGTGAAGCAGCTGACAGGGTTGTCAGACAGAGCAGGCACGCTGGAGAAACTGGGGAGACTGTCGGGTATCCCGTTATTCCCAAGGACACTGTCAATCTCTGCTCACAGAGCGCGCGATGCGGCACACAGCCCCGGGAGAGGGCCTGCTCCCCAGGCTGCCAGCACCCTCATCCCTCAAGATGCACCCCTCTGCCAGGGAGAAGGCTGCCTTGGCACCCACTGCAAGGAGCGCTGGCATCGTGGGG
>NW_010335654.1:1922-16934 GCF_000700745.2 Antrostomus carolinensis
AGGAACAGCTCTGAGATTCCCAGCGTGGACATTTAAATTGCTCCAAACTCAGGGCACCATCAGCCCCCGGCGCCTGGCACAGCGCACACGAGGGAGCTTTTATTCACAACAGGAATTGCTCAGAGAGAAACTTCACTTGTGTGCAGAGAGGGAAGGAGCAGTTTCAGCCCTGGTCGGAGAAGAATTTGAACCTCGCCGCAGCAGACAGTGCCCAGGAGCGGGGGAGCAGCTCTCCGGCCCGGCCCTGCCCACGCACGCAGCCCCAGAGGCTGTTCCCAGAGCTGATCTACAGTTGCCACAAGCACCACGACTTCTGTGGCTTGGCAGAGTTGCTGTTCAGAGTTCCTCTAGCCTGCATTTTAGTGTCGTGATTGCTCCTGGATGAGTCTCATCTGGGACACAGTGTGATTTCTACCAGGGTCCCTATCCACCACCAGCTCTGGAAGCTCAGCAGAAGCTCAAGACGTGCCTCTACCCCTGCAAACCCAGGTGTTAATCGGGGAGGTGGGGTGCAGAGAGGGTCCCACTGATCCTCCTACTCTTCACTAGCTGCTGCTTAGGGCTGGTGAGTGGCGAGAGAGGCAGCTCTGTAACACAGCATCACCTCCCCAAGTGAACAGAGACACCACCCAACTGCTCCTCAGGCACAAGGAAGGTTGTTGAGCAGTGACCGAGTCTTCCCCTACCTTTGCTGAGGCTCCATTTTCCATCTCCATGATGACCAACGGCTGGTTAGGGTGACTCTCAATGACTTGCTTGGTCTTCTCCAGCACCTGAGGACAACAGTGGTCAGATGCTGGAGCACACACATTGTGTATGGACACAAGAACCACCCAGGTAGAGCTTCCCTGCAGGTACAGAGGCCCTCAAGGTGCCCCAACACACCCACAGCCCAGCCCAGAGCAGCCCCATGCTCCACAGCCAGCAACAAAATGCATTGGTAAGTGGGTGTGTGGCCTGAAGGCAGCAACAGTGCCGTGATTCCTCCTCCAAGAAAATCCAAAGGGATCCAGGAGGAAGAAGCCTGCACCCAGGGGTGCCATTAGGGCAGAAGCAACTCAACTTCCAAGACATGCTGCCAGTGCTTCACCCCAGGGAAAGGTGTGGAGGTAGCAGGAGAGGCTGGGAGGCTGCACAGCGTGAGGGACATGCCCACAGCTCAGCTCCCTTCCACCCTGGACACAAGTGGAGCTCCCAAGGTGACCCCCCCAGCCCTCCTACACTGTCCTTTATTCCCGCCCAGAGCTCACTCGTTTCTGGATGTCAGCTTTGCTTGCTCGGTCCAGGTCATCCATAACTTTCTTCAGTGCTTTAACAGCCTCTCTCAGTTCATCCTTCTGCCACTGTGGGATAACAGCAGTGGCCAGGGTCTGCAAAAGAGGAGTGGGTGGAGAGGGCCAGAGGTACTGGTGACCATGGCAGGAGGCAGAGGATGCTGCACCACACACATGAACCTCCCCTCCTCACCCAACACCAAACACCTCAGGCATGAGATGGTGGCTGCAGCACCCACAGGAGCAGGAAGCTGAGCTTGGGCCTCATTAACAGCACCCAGCGCTGGGTCCCACTCACGTTGGGAAGGCAGAGCACTGCCACCATCCTCACCTCACTGAGATCCGTGATCTCCTTCTGCACATCCTTGTTGGGAGCTGTCTGGACCTTCACCTTGGCTTCCAGGGCTGACAGCAGTTTCCTGAGGCTTTCGACTTTCCTGAGGGCCTGGCAGAATACAATCCGAGTCAAGTCACGCAGGGAGATTTAGCAGACCGGGCTCTTGGCCACCACCATGAGAAGGGGTGAAGAACACTGCAGCCCCAGGATGGAGTTCAGTAACTCCTTGGGAAGCAGCAGAGCCAAAGCAGGCAGCGCTTGATCAGAACCAGGGTGTGCTGCTGACAGACAGGCTCTCAGACTCTTTTTTTACCAGAGAAAATGCAGAGATCCTCCGAGAAAAGCATCTGCTCACCAAGCCCCTTCTCCCACCCTAGGAAGCAGCAGCCCGGGCTAGCGAACGCCCAAAGCCACCTGCCTCCTGTAGCAGAGGACTGGATTCACAGACTGCACAACTCTCCTCCCACTCTTGACAGAGCTCCAGATCAACAGCCCAATCTGCAAAGCAACCTGAGCTAAACCCACAACCACCTCGGGGACCCACCCCAGGACCTTCTGCCACAACAGCTACAGCCCAGACTTCCCCCAATTCTCCCTGGTGCTGAGTATCCCAACGGGGATACTGGGCAAACAAGAAGAACTTTGGCACAAAGTTAATCTGTGGGATTTCACAGAGGACCTCTCCTGCCTCCCCTTACCCTCCGAGCTTCGGCCCCGGTGACCGCAACTATCCTGCGGATGCCTTTAGCGATGGCTTCTTCGGAAACAATCACAAAGGAGCCAGCGTGGCTGGAGTTCTGCAGGTGCCTTTGGAAAGAACCCAGAAAGACCCAACAAGAAGAGAGAGTTAGAAGTCCACCTCTCATCTCAGCAGAGGACCTCTCCTGCCTCCCCTTACCCTCCGAGCTTCGGCCCCGGTGACCGCAACTATCCTGCGGATGCCTTTAGCGATGGCTTCTTCGGAAACAATCACAAAGGAGCCAGCGTGGCTGGAGTTCTGCAGGTGCCTTTGGAAAGAACCCAGAAAGACCCAACAAGAAGAGAGAGTTAGAAGTCCACCTCTCATCTCAGCAACAGGGAGATGCAGCAAGCATGGGGACAGGCAGAAAACCCAACCTAGCCACTGAAAGTGAGGAAAGGGTGGTGAGGGCGACGTTCCCAGCGCTGTCAGAGACAATGAACGTGGGCAGGGACAGCACACAGGTGAAGCACACAGGAGACTTCCCTGCTTGCAAAGGCTGATTTGAAACGCAGCTTGACTCAGGACTGGAAATGCAGACTGGAAATGCATCATCATCACCACCTCCAGCTCCACCCTGGCTGTGCCCAGCATACACCCACGGCACTCAACAGCCCTTGGGAGCTCGGGCTCCCCAGGAGTCCTTTTCAGCCACCCCACCACCTTCCCCAGCCTCTGCAGATACTCACGTCCCTCCACAGAACTCAATCGAAGTGACAGAGCCTGCGGGGCCAGAGGGGTCAGCCAGCAGCTCCTCCACGGGGATGCCAATCGAGACCACGCGGACAGGATCGGGGTAGGTCTCATCAAAAACCGCCCGCAGACCTTGGATAGCTTTGGCTGCTGCCAGAGGGCAGTCCTTGGCGTACACAGTCTGCAGAGGACAGGAGAGGGACACAGGTAAGAGCTGTGACCTCCTGTCAGCTCCGACTGAGACTCAGCTGTGACCTCCTGTCAGCTCTGACTGAGGATGCACAATCCCAGGGAATCCTGACTTCTTCTGAAAGATCCTAAAAGGGAAGTGATGTGCCTCACCTGAGCTGGGGTTTCTTGAGCCACAGGGATCCCAAAGTCATTGACAGATCCTCATCTTGAAAATTCCCAGTGCCACTGCCTGCTCGGACCCACCGTGCTGCTGTATGTTCATTTCTAACCACAGAGCCCCAAGCAGAGCACAGGGTCCTTCAGGGTCTGTTCAGACAGAGCAACTCTCTCGCCACTGAGGACACACAGAGCCACCAAGATGATGAAGGGAGTGGAGCATCTCCCTGCTGAGGAAAGGCTGAGGGAGCTGGGGCTCTTTAGCTTGGAGAAGAGGAGACTGAGGGGTGACCTCATTCATGTTTATAAATATGTAAAGGGTGAATGTCAGGAGGATGGAGCCAGGCTCTTCTCAGTGATGCCCAATGGCAGGACAAGGGGCAGTGGGTGTGAGCTGGAACACAGGAGGTTCCACTTAAACTTGAGAAGAAACTTCTTTCCAGTGAGGGTGACAGAGCCCTGGGACAGGCTGCCCAGGGAGGGGGTGGAGTCTCCTTCTCTGGAGACATTCAAGACCCACCTGGACACCTTCCTGTGTGATCTCATTTAGGTTCCTGCTCCGGCAGGGGGATTGGACTGGATGAGCTTTCGAGGTCCCTTCCAATCCCCAACATTCTGTGATTCTGTGTGACACATCACTGGGGGCTCCAGGTGTACACTGTAAATCCAGACTGGCCTGCAAAACTACTCTGCCAAACTGCTTGGCTTTTGTAGCTAATGTGACACTAGAGCAGGAAGAGAAACACTCCAACCCTAGAGAGGGCTCGGTACCAACGAGCTGAGCAACCTACCTGGAGTTTTCCTGCTCACCATACTCTGTGACGCCAATCTGTGCACCAGCAGCTCAGAAGATGCCTGCTGGGCCAAATCCCAGCATCCCAGATCATCCAAAAGCTTGACCCAAGGTATTTTTTTTTCCTGAGTATATCCAGCCAATAGCTATACCCACCTTTGCCTCCTCAATCATCTGGTTGGCAATCCCTTCAACTTTCTTGATCTCCTGGGTAGACAAGGCTCCCTTGGCCGTGAAGTCAAACCGCAGCCTGTCCGGCGCGACCAGCGACCCTCTCTGGTCAGCTTCTCCCAGGACTGAGCGCAGGGCAAAGTTGAGGATGTGGGTGCCTGTGTGGTTACTCATCACCGGCCTCCGCCTAGACTGATGGAAGAAGTCACTGTTAGATGGAGTCCTGCACTGCAGAGCCAAGATCACCTCTAGCAGCAGAAATGGAGATTCATGTGCTGCTCCAAGAGAAACCCAAAGTAGCTCAGGAGACCAGAAACAACTTATCATGCTTGCTGCTTTGGAGCTTCTGCTCAGGGAGCAGGATGTTCCCCACCAAATTTTTGCACAGCTTTTCCCTGGCAGTCCCCTTGTTGGGCCTGTCCGGAGAAAAGGCCAAGGACAGACCCCAGAGACACTCAGCAGAAAAGCACTGCAGGATGGGAGCCTTCCCTCTTGCTCCACAGGTACGGCCTCTCCAGGGAAGGGAAATACATTCTGCAGATGAGGCTCAACCCAGCACGCACTGAGCAGGCTGAGCCCACAGGAGCAATGGCTGGAGCTCTGCTGTCACCCACACCGCAGTTGAGCACCATACCTGCTCCACCTCCCACCTGTGACCCAAAATGTGTTGCTGCTGTTGGTCAGCAAAACCAAGCAAGGGTGGCTCTGAGCCAGCAGGGTGTTATCTGCCTCCTGGCAGGAGACAGGCAGGTGCCAGGCAGCAGAGGTCTTGACTCAGCCAGACTGGAAGGGCCACATTGCTTGACAGCATCATGTCCCACAGGGAGTGCAGGCCCCAAACTTCAGGCCACCCAAGTGGCATCGATGGAAAAAAAGGAGAGAAAACCCAGGGAAAAGAGACGAGGCCATCTGTTACCCCACGTCCTACCTCATCGATAGACAGGTGGACCTGATCTCCTACTTTCAGGCTTCCATACAGAGTCCCCATGTGAAGCACGTAGCCACCTCGGACCTGCACGTTCTTCACCGTGAATTCTGTTTTCTGTACAAAGAGGGAAATGCACCCAGTGAGCAGGGCAAGAAACTAACGGGAGACAAGACAGTCCAGCCAGAGGGCTGAGCTGCAACTGGAAAGGTCTCAGCTGAGAGCCAGACTGGTGCGTGTGACACCAGAAAGCCGAGTGTCCCCAAACACAGCACGCAGGGCCACAAAGCAGAGAGGAGAGTGAAGGTGGGGCATGGTTATGGGGCACAGCAGAGCTGCAATTGTTCCCCATCACCCATGTTCTGGCGACAGCCTGACGCTGCAGCACGGAGTTCAGCTCCCCAAAAAGCAAGGGGAACACACTCCAGCACATCTGTGCTGTGCTGCACGCCTGAAAGGAAACCTGTGCAGCACCTGCCACCTGCCATGGACAGGATGTCACTGGAGCTTGCTTGGCCCCTTCTCCTTCTCTGCACAGACCTGCCCAGGCCCTGGGTAAGACCCAGTCTAGCAAAAAGCTCTCAGGCCACTCACATCCTCCCTGCCGTCGTCATCCTTGACCATGTAGCCCTCGTCATAGATCTGCCCGCCCTGCTCGGCGTAGAAGCAGGTCCGGTCCAGCACTATCCCACACTCCTGGCCAGTGGACACCTCCTCCACAAACTTCTTCTCCCTGCGGATGGCTTTTACTGTGGCCATGAGGTTCCCAAAATCTGTCACCAGGACAACAGGCAGCGTCAGTAAAACGGAAAAACCTTGTAGACACCACATGGGAGCAGAACTTCAGAGCAACACCCCCCAGCTATTGCAGGAGCTCGTGGCAGCTACCACATTGGCAAGGGGTAAGGAGAAAGAACTAGGGCAAGTTAGTTGGGTAAGAGGGAATTTCATTCTCCAAGGCAGGGGCTGTCACTTCCTTCCACATCTACGTGGTAAAAGTCAGCCATGTGTGCTGCTACGAGCCTGGGGCCTCCTGGATCTCCACCAAATCACAGAATTAGCAGCAAGAGCCAGAGCAAGTGGGCTGAGGACAGACCAAGCAGAAACTGCAGTCTCCTGTGACACTGGCAAAAGGGCACCAGGAAACACAAACACAGGAGTGTGGAGACACAGAGCTGCAGGGAACAGGAATCCCCTCAAGTCTCTCGGATCAGGTTTGTAACAACAGTTTGAACAGTAGCGCAGCCCTCGAGCAGTCTGCTCCTGAACACATCTCCACTCCCACCTCCACGACCCAGGAAAGGTCAACCCAGAGGGGACCTTGTTGAGGTTTGTGCCAGGAAACGTCTGGCAGAGGGTGATTCTGAGAAGGTTTTCTCATACCATAGGTACCACTGGGATCTGAAGCGTAGCTGTATTTTGGCGAGTCGTCGGTCACCTCCAGCCCTCGGGCCCTTAGCTCCTCGATGGCATAGATGTCCAGCATGAGGAGGTCCTCCCCTCCAGCACCCTTGCCTTGGGATTTGAGCTGCCAATGACAAGGACCAACGTTTGAGAAAACCCACCTCAGCACTGGCCCATGCACACCAGCCTAGCTGCACACCTCATTCACATCCCTGAGAGCTCCTTGGTCTGGAGCTTTGCCCTGGGAAGCTCTGTGCCAGCAGCTGGAGCACTCCTGTCTTTTCTGGCTTCAGAGCAGGCTGTTCCAGCGCTACCAGTGCAGACAAAGTGGGCCTGAGCCCAGCAAGGGTAAGGCAAGTACCAGCTGGTCAATGCCACTCCATGCTGCTGCAGCAAACCTGTTGGAAGAGGCACCCAAGCTGCAGGACACTGCTCCTCAGGGAGGTTTGGGACTTCCCTGTCTATCCAGGACAGTGGGGAGGTGCTCCCAGCACTCCACCAGCTCTGTCTGAAGGCTGAGCTCGAGGCCCCAGGTTTTGCAGTGCTAGTGAGCAAAACCCAGCTGCACAGAAGAGACATGTCCCACAACAACTGCAGTACTGTGCCCTGGTCACTGGGACATGTGAAGTGTGAGCAGATCCAGTGAGAAAGGAGTGAAATCTCATGACCACAAACTAAAAGGAAGGGAATCCTCCCTGCCCACTGCTCCCTGTGAGCTGTGCTCTACCTGTGCATTTTTCCGCTCTTCTTCAAAGCCCTCCATGTCCACAACGAGGCCCTTCTCCTCTGCAATCAGCCCCGTGAGATAACCATAAGTGTCATAGAGCAGCCAGGCAGTGTCACCTTCAGAGAGAAAGCAGAGCAGTCAGCGCTCCTGTTCTGTGAGCCGCTGCTCCTGTCCTGTCCCCCGACACTGACTGGCTCTGTCCCACCCAACAGGCTCTGCACTATGGCAGAGCAGCAGATCTGGTGAAGGGGAACATCTAAAGGCTCCTCCCGGACAGCACAGAGATCACACTATCACGTGATATCAGCTTAGAAACCTGAGCAAGTGAATGCAGGCCAGAGGAGAGACAGGTGGCCCAGCTCTGAGCAATCGTCTTCTGACTCCAACTCTGTCCCCTCACACCTTCCACCGCCTCCCAGTTCCCAGCCCAGCTCAGCCCTAACTCGCTCCCAGATAATAAATGGCTTTTGGAGCACCCAGACACAACCCACAGCCTTACCAGGGATGATTTTACTGTCCCCCAGGCTCTGGATCTTCCTGTCCAGGATGCGACGTCCTCTGCTGAGGGTTTTCAGGAACTGATCCTCTTCTTCATTGATAATGTCCTTCACCATATCTGGGTCCTTCTTCAGCTCAGGAAAGGCATCTCCCTGCAGACCCAAAAGGATCAGTCCTTCAGCAGGGAGATCCACACACTTCAGCAGAGGAAATCTTCAGCAGATACAGTGGAGCAGGGGAAGAACTTACCAGTGACTGCACCACCACATCAACCAGAGTAGCAAAGAAACCCTTGGGGGCGTTGAGCTTCTCATGGGAATAGCGCACAGCCCGTCGGAGGATCCGCCTCAGCACATACCTAGGGAACAGCAGAGCCCCTCAAGCAAATGTTACATCTCTGAGCTGTTCTCAGGGGATCCTGCAGCATCCAGCTGCCAGCACCCACTCCCAGAACCAAGAAGAAGGGTTCTCTCCCCACATTTTCTCTCAAGTAGCTGCTCACACCAGCAATAAGGCAGAAGTGAGGTGCCAGGCCCCAGCTCCACGACCCAGACTCACTGTGTGCTTAAGAGTCAGTCCCGTGAGTGCAGCAGCACCCACAGCACAGCCTCTCAGCACAAATTTCATCGGGTTTTTTTGACAGCAGCACTGCACCAAGTGTGGCTTTGTGCCTGTCTGCCCACAGGGATCCTTTCTGGGGGCTGATACAGCAGGACTGGTCCTCACGAGAACCCTCAGATCTGTGTGTCTTGGCTTTGGGGCTTTGCTACAGGGATTCAAGCATCAACTGCTTTAATGACAAATAACATCCCAGAGCCACATGAGATCCCAGACCCCTCACGGAAGACGTGCTGAATAGAATGGGAGCAGCAGCATTGCTGCAGCTCCGTTCTTACCCTCTGCCAGTGTTGTCAGGTCTGCCCCCATCAGCAAGGGCCAGCGTGATGGTCCGCGCGTGGTCAGCCAGCACGCGGTAGGCCATGTCGATACCGTCAGCGTCCTCAGCACCAACCTGCCCCATGTACGGCCTGGCACCCGTGCCCTGTGCAGGGAGGAGAAGGTGGTGGGGAAAAGGGATGATTACAGACAGCAGGAACCAGCAACATGGCAGAACAGCAGTGAAGCACCTCAGAAGCCAACCCCATCCCACTGCCCACAGCCACAGGCTTCGGCCGGGCATAACCTGGTCACAGGGACATGTGAGGTGTGGGCCGGGCATAACCTGCCCAGCCAAGAAATTTCAAATTCTATCACATGGGAGAGGGTCCCAGCTTCCTTCTTTTAGGGTGTTTCTATCCATACCCAAGAGAAAGACACCTCTCTAACAAAGCAGTGCTTGCATGTGGTCTAAGCCTGTCACCATGGGCACAGTCCCTGCGGCCAGGCTCCCAGCTCACTGCAGGCAGACAAGGACACGTCCCCAGCCAGTGGCTTTAACACGAAAGAAAGACAGTCCTCTAATTCCAGCTCTGGAGCTCCAGACCTCATCCCTCTCAGAGGCAGCAGGAGCCTGGGCTCTTTTCCCTGCAGTTTTTTCCAACACAATCTGCAGCCAGGAAGCTCTGCCCCTTCCACGGAGCAAAAAAAGGCCTGGGCTTGCACACAGAGTTCCCAGCCCTGGTAACACAGCCCCCACCCAGGCAGATGCAGCAACAGCACACTGGTTCTGCAAGTGAACAGTTTACAGCAAACACCTCCTCCCTCAGGGAATTTCCTACAGATCAGCATGTTCCAGGAGGAAGACTGAAGGACAAACTCAGATTCTGGGTCAGCAGCACCAGGCGCTCTCTACCACACAGCAAAAAGATGGTCCTTGGACATATGTGACAGCAGAACATTTCCCACTCGGAGAGAACCAAGGAGTGCAGCATCAGGACACAGAAACACCTGGGAAAGCTGCACCACTCGTTGTTCTATGTTTCCTCCTGGAAACATGCCCCATGGCAGGAGTTACCGTGCCACCCTGTGTCCCTGCTCTCAGCAAAGTACAAACCTGAGGGCTTGCAACAGACCTGCAGACACAATCGCCCTGTCTGACCAGCCCCACACATCTCCCCAGGGATCCAGGGAATGGATACAGCTGGGTCAGACCCAGGCTCTCTGGTTTGTACCTTCTGGATGGCTTCAAAGTAGGGAAGGAAAAGGTCGGTGTCATAGTTGGACATCTTGTTCTGCAGCACAGAGACCAGCCGCTCCAGGCCCATCCCAGTATCAATACTTTTCTTAGGAAGAGGTTTCAGTGTCCCATCAGCTTCCCTGTCCAGCCACAAAAAGAAAGATGAGCTGTTACAGATGGAGGCTCTGCAGGGGCAGCTCCATCTCTCTCCTCATGTCCATGAGATTTTGTTCCATCAGATTTATGACGTGGGCCCATATACAAGCCACACAAAGGACAACCTTGATAAAATATAGCGAACAAGACCCTCAGTGACAACTCAGACCCAGAGCAGGGTGGCATTTATTCCCTAATGAACTCCTGCCAGATGAACTGAGGAAACAGTTCCAGTCTGTCCCCAAAGCCAGTGTGACCGACCTCTTCTGTACAGGTGGGCCAGGGGACAGAGCATCTCAAAACACACAGCTCCTGGACAAGAGGAGAGAGATGGAGGGAATGGCGAGTGAGCCAGGGGCAGTTAAATGAGGACACAATCTGAGCAACCGCCTACGCCGAGCTGGAGCAGCCTGGGGAAGGAAGCAGGTCTGGCTCACCTGTTGAACTGTATGAACACCAGGTTCCAGATCTCCAGGACGTTGGGGTCATCCTGATTGACCAGGTGAGAAGCATCTCTGTCCCCAATCCGGTCATAGTGTATCTCGCTGCAAGGGCCACAGGGGCCCGTGTCTCCCATTTCCCAGAAGTTATCCTTCATATTGCCCGGGAGAATCCTGCCCTCAGCCAGCCTGCAACGAGAAACTCTTACTGAACAACAGAGACTAACAGCAAGGGAAGAATTCCCCAGACTAAAGGCCACACCAGAGAAACCTCAGCTCATTAACTCCCTGGATGAGCAGATGAATTGTCACAGTCTTGAGACAGACCAAACCAAGAGCCTGACTCTCAGGATCGCTGCTGAGGAGGATCAAGTGAGCACTGGCACCTGGCACTTGTCCCAGGTGGAGGCAGAGGCCAATACAACACCTCAGCGAAGCCACCAGCAAGAAGACTGGGGGTCTTATCAATGTCTATAAAGATCTGAAATGTGGGGGCCAAATGGATGGGGCTGGGCTCTTCTCGGTGGTGGCCAGTGACAGGACAAGGGGCAATGGGCACAAACTGGGACACCAGAAGTTCCAGACAAACTTAGGGAAAAAATTCTTTCCTGTGAGGGTGCCGGAGCCCTGGGACAGGCTGCCCAGAGAGGGTGTGGAGTCTCCATCTCTGGAGATGTTCAAACCCAGCTGGACACTTTCCTGTGCAACCTGGTTGATGATGAACCGGGGGTTGGACTGGATGATCTCCTGAGCTCCCTGCCAACCCCACCAGTCTGTGATTCTGTGAAGACAGGTGGATCTCCAACTTTTAATACACACGAGGCAGGTTTGTCCCCACAGCACAGAGGTGTGTCCTGGGGTCAGTGCCAGGTTTCAGAGGGGACAACAGCCACAAGACCAAAGGCATCGATCACTGCTACCTCAAGCTTTGGTGCACCCACAGCTTGAGTGCTGAGTGCGGTTCTTGAATCCTCATCTCAAGGAAGGTGAGGTAGAAATAGCAAATGTAAAGAGGAGGGCAACTAGAACTACCCAGGGGTGGGTACCTGGTCTCCCACCCAGCTGCCTTCAGAAGAGAGCAAAGAAAAGAGCAGGACTCTTCACTTTGGAGAGGAACAAGGCTGGGTGGGAGACTACAAGTAAGATTTAGAAAAACCCAACAGGTTCATAACAGAATCAGCCTGACTCTGAAGGAGCCAGGCCCCAAACAGAGGCTATGGGGAACAGATGGATGATCCTCTAACACACTTCATCCAGTGACTGTGGCTGCTGGGAGGGGAGGAGGTAAACAGAGTGCAGGCCACCGTCAGGCGTGCCTGCGTTCCCTGAGAAGCATCTTCTCAGCTGCTGTCAGAGGAAGCACACTGGGCTGGACACACAATGATCTGACCCAGCGGGGCACTTCTTATGTTCTTCAGCTTACACTAGAGATTTTGAAACCAAATCTTTCAGTCTCTTCCATCTAATACCAGTGCTTCCCTTTGGCTTTGCAGCTCCACCACCCTGCAAACAATTATTTGTGATGTTTTAATTTTGTTAAAGCCTCCTGTGACACATGCTCTGCCACAAAACACACGTCATCTTCCTCCACATAAAGGTAAATACTATTGCTCATCAGCACATGCACCTTCCTCAGCTAAAGGCCTTACCCCAAATCCAACCATATCTGCTTGCACTCCAGGTCTGGTTGCAGTCCGGCAGCCTCATTTCCCCCAAAGTAAGTGACGTAGAGTCTTTCAGCAGGGATGCCAAACTCCTTGGTGAGGAGCTCCAGTGCCAGTTTACAAGCAAGTTCCTGCAGAAGGAAAGATGAGGTCAGCAAGTGAATGCAAAGAGAGTTTCTCTTTGACATGCAGAGTACATGTGGTGCTTAGGGACATGGTTTAGTGGTGG
This sequence comes from Antrostomus carolinensis, assembly GCF_000700745.2. NCBI lineage: Eukaryota > Metazoa > Chordata > Aves > Caprimulgiformes > Caprimulgidae > Antrostomus > Antrostomus carolinensis. The sequence goes on from NW_010335654.1 coordinate 14,437, forward strand.
ACTTGGCAGTGTTAGGTTTACAGTTGGACTTGATGATCTTAAGGGTCTTTTCCAACCTAACTGATTCTATGAGTCTACTGGCCCCTGTAGGTATCACCAGCTAAACAGCCAAAAACTTTCAGACTTTTGCAATAAGAAAAAGGCAAATTAATAAAGGCAGTGAGCAGAGCACAAGAAACATCTCACATGGCCTTCCAGATGCAGCCAAGTTAACTCCTAGCATGTTCACTGCCCCCAGAAATTAAATTCTGCTGTTATTCTGTATTCTTAACATCTTCCAATACCTGAAGGGGCTACAAGAAAGCTGGGGAGGGACTTTTTATAAGGGCAGTTAATGACAGAACAAGGGGAAATGGGTTTAAACTGAAAGAGGGCAGGTTTAGATTAGATATTAGGAAGAAATTCTTTGGTGTGAGGGTGGTGAGACACTGGCCCAGGTTGCCCAAGGAAGCTGTGGCTGCTCCTCCCTGGAAGTGTTTGTGGCCAGGTTGGATGAGGCTTTGAGCAACGTGGTCTAGTGGAAGGTGTCCCTGCTGCTGGCAGGGGGGTTGGGACTGGATGAGCTTTCAGGTCCCTTCCAACCCAAACCACTCTGGGATTCTGTGATTCTTTCTGACTCTGAACACCACACTATCAAGAAGCTTGGGAAAGGACCTCATTATTTCACAATCACTCCTGTTTGAAGGTCCATGGTAGTCACACAGTAGGTGCAACCCCCCACAGCTCCAGGACAGCCACTAAAACCTCTGCCTGAAGACTCCAAACTGGCAGAGTTAATATAATCAGCTTTGTAAACCTTAAGTAATTAATCTCAAAACATTCTGCAGGGTCGTGGCAGCTTCCAAGTTCATTTATTCCAAAGGAGCCACACACACCTTAGGAACCACCCTGTGCCAAGATATTCTCCTTCCTCCTGGCAAATGCTCTGCTGAGTTCACAGAGATGAGTACCTTTGTGCAAGAGATTCAGAGCTGCACCTAGCCTGTTTTACCTTGAAATAATCCCCAAAGGACCAGGACCCCAACATCTCGAAGAAAGTGTGGTGGTAAACATCCTTCCCAACATCATCCAGGTCATTGTGCTTGCCCCCTGCTCGGATGCACTTCTGAGTGTTGGTGGCTCTGTTCAGTTTAGCCAGCGGGTGCGAGGGGTCAATAGTGTTGAGGAAGATGGGTTTGAACTGAGAGGAAAGAAAAAAGGGCAATCAAGAAAAGCACCAAGGGTCGGTTTTCAAATGTTGCAAGCAGTAAGCATTGTCCACATCACGATAGCACTAGCCTGGACATACCCAAGGCAGCCTCAGAAACAACAAGCCCGCTGTCTCCTGCGTGTGAGGAGGCTGCAGCACTGCCTGTCACTCAGCACTCCCACACACACACGTGCTCCTGGAGCCCACCAAACCCCAGGGCTTCCAAAGGGACTGAAAACAGCCAGATTCCCAGCTGACCAGGAAAATAAAATAAAAACCAGTCAGTGAGAACTGTGTGCTGATCCCCAGCAGAGCCCTTTCGGCAGCCCAGCCCCAGCCAGCCTTTAAAGATGCCGTTAGTCGTTTGTGCCAGGACGAGCTGTGGTCCAAAGGGTCATGGAAGGGAGACTGGCAGTGCTCCCATGGCTGCACAGTCAGCCCAGCAGGCACAGGAACCTATCCCAGTGCTCTTGCCAATTTTGTGAGAGCACAGAGGGCTCTAGCAGACACACCAACCACCTCTTTGTGACCAGAAGGAAGATGGAGAAAACAACACTAATTTTCCACACCAACAGCTCTGCAAACAGTTTCATAGGTTTCAACTACTACAGGAACCACGGTACCAGAGTGGGAAACCTACCTGATTCATACCAGCATTGGCAAAGAGCAGCGTGGGGTCATCCAGGGGGATGGTGGACGATGAGTGCACATAGGTATGGTTGTTTGCCTTGAAGAAGTCAATGAACCGTTGCCGGATCTGGCTGGCTGTTAGTGTAGCTTCCATCTCGAAGCTGTAAGTCACAGCTGGCCAAAGGAAGGGGATGGGGAAGTGGCAAGGCCTTGGCACAGTCTGAGGAGACAACAACAAACAAGGATCGTTGCCTCCATCTCCTGAAAAGGTCTCTCCCTCATCGAGAACTACTCCCACCAGCTCCTCAGCTGAGCCATCGGTCTGACCCAAACCCAAACTTCCTCTCCCCCAAACTCGGATTTCTAGAGCTTGAGTTCAGGTTACTTGTTCTTTGAAAAGTTGTGTTTTTACAATACTATGTTCACCTGGATATGGGACTCAGTAAGAGGTTATGTCTGCCTTGCCAGGGACACAGGGGAGGGGCAGGATTGCTAACGCCTAAAATCATTCAGGGTGATTAAATCATCGGGTAGCTGAGTTTGAGAATGACCTCTGACCATCAGCTCCTCCACCTCCCCTGCTCAAAGCAGGGTCAACTCCAGGGATTCCTGGAAACCTTCCCTGTAAGGAACCATCACCACAGGCACAGCAGCTGGAGGGTCAGCACCACATCCTGAC
>NW_010335655.1:0-1121 GCF_000700745.2 Antrostomus carolinensis
GAATGTTTCAAGTGTTTGTTTCATCAAATCTCTTCACCTTGTCATGGAATCACAGAATAGTTTGAGCTGGAAGGGACTTTTAAAAGCCATCCAGTCCAAAGCCCTGCAGAGAGCAGGGACATCTCAACCAGAACAGGTTGCTCAGAGCCCCGTCTAACCTGACCTTCAATGTTTCCAGGGATGGGGCTCCTACCACCTCTCTGGGTGACCTGTTGCAGGGTTTCACCACCCTCACTGGCTAAAATGTCTTCCTTCTCTCCAGTCTTAATCTCTGCTCTCTTAGTTGAAAACCATTTCCCCTGGTCCTATTGATAAACACTCTGCTACAATGTTTGTTTCCATCTTTCATATACACCCCCTTTAAGTATTGAAAGGCTGCCTGCTGTAAGGTCTCTGTGGAGCCATCTCTTCTCCTGGCTGAACAGCCCCCAACTCTCTCAGCCTGTCCTCATAGAAGAGGTGTTCCATCCCTCTCATCATTTTTGTGGTCTCCTCTGGACCCCCTTCAGCAGATCCATGTCTTTCCTGTGCTGAGGACTCCAGTGTGGACACAGTACTCCAGGTGGGGTCTCATCAGAGCAGAGTAAAGGGGCAGAATCCCCTCCCTCGACCTGCTGGCCACGCTTCTTTTGACATAGTCCAGGATATGGTTGTCCTTCTGTGCTGCAAGCGCACGTTGCCAGCTCACGTTGAGCTTTTCATCCACCAGTACTCCTGAAGTGCTTCTCAGCAGGGCTGCTCTCAATCCCTTCATCCCCCAACCTGTATTGCTAGAGGATTGCCATTGGACCCCTGAAGGATAACACTCATCATCAAGCTGTTGACCACTACCATCTAGATGCGACCATCCAACCAGTTCCTCATCCAGTGAATGGTCCACCCATCAAATCCATTTCTCTCCCATTTAGGGAGGAGGATGTTGTGGGGGGCCATGTCAAAGGCCTTGCAGAAATCCAGAGAGGTGACAGCTGTAGTTCTTCCCTTGTCCACCGATGTAGTCACTCCATCATAGAAGGCCTCTAGGTTGGTCAGGCAGGACTTGCCCTTGGTGAAGTCCTGCTGGCTGTCTCAAATCTGTGAAAGACACAAGTTGCTGCACTCTCATTCCCCAAGGAAGGCTT
>NW_010335656.1:0-1365 GCF_000700745.2 Antrostomus carolinensis
ATCTCCCATCCAGATGGAAACGTGTCCTGGCACCCCAACCTCCGTGTTGGGGTGCCTAGGACCAGCAGCGCTGCAGGAGCTCCATCCTCCTGCTCCCAGCAGCTGGGGCTCCACACGGGACGAGGCAGGAGGGGTTGCCTCAAGGACCCACGCTCTGGTCCCCGTTACCTCCAGCATCCAGGAGCGATGTGTGATCACAGACAGACCAAGAGAGGCTTTTCCCCAGGGAGAATCCACCCTCCAGGCAGCACTGAGAGCAGGACTGGGTGCCAACAGATGGGCGATACCAGAGCATTATTCAGCCCCATCACCCAAATTTACAGGCTGGCCAGAGATCTGACCAGGTTCCAGACAGATCGTTATTTCCCATGACTGCAGCAAAGTTGAGCCAGACACCTTTTATTTCAGCTGGGAGAAAAATGCTCCTGCCAGGGGATAATAGTGCCTGTCTGGAGTGGGAGGCAGGCGCTGGGCTGCGAAAGGTGAAGACTGTTTTAAAGGCAGCTGAGTAGAACCGGCGGGGAAAGCTGCCTGGGGAGCTGAGGTGTGACAAGCGCTGTCTCCAGAGGCATCCCCAGTCTCTTGGTCTTTATAGCTCACTTAGATCTCCTCTAAAACCAGGTTTGATGTGGGCCTTACAGCCGTAGGAAGTGAATCTCTGGTGGTTTATGCTTGCAAATCCCTCCTGCCTCTCTCGGGTCAGATCCTGCCCGCCCGGGGCTCGCAGGTGCAGGAGCCTTTGCCAGGCAATGTTTTGGGATAGAGATGAAAGGTGCTGTAGAAAGATCCAAGGAATTGCTGTTTAGCTGTGCAAAGAGAGCTCTGCGCTGCTTTTATTTACACACATGCTGGCTGCAAGACACAAAAATTACTTAATCAATCCTTCCCCTGGCCTGGTGTGGCAGGAGGGATGGCAGCTGCCTGCGCTGTTTTGTGCTGAAGAAGACAAACGGCTCCGGGATAATGGCAGCATCTCCAGCTCCCACTTCACCCGGCGCAGGGTGCTGCCAGTCTCCCCAGCTCACCCAAAGTGATGCTGAGAGGACACGAGCACTGTGCGGTGTCCCCCTTCCCAGGGCCAGAGCAGGGGGACGGCGAGGGGACCTGGGGGAAACCGGGGTCTGCCCAATGCTGCTGCACAGCTCAATGGGTGGGATTCATCCCCTCAGACCCCCAAAACCTGGCTGCGAGCCACTGAATCATGGAGACGATGGGCTGGAGGTGTCAGGGCCGCCTGGCACAGCTCTGGTGAGCAGCCCATAACTTTCCAGCCACGTGTTTTATGGGATGCAGGAACTTCACCGCTGAACACTTCCAAACCCAGCAACCCACTTGCAGCCCCGCTCCAGTGAATGACCCTACAAA
>NW_010335657.1:0-833 GCF_000700745.2 Antrostomus carolinensis
TATTTTATATTTTAATTTCTATTTAATTAGTTATTTTAATATTATTTCTCTTTAATTACTCATTTTAATATTTTTATTTATCTTTACATATTTTAACATTTTTATTTCCATTTAATTACATATTTTAATATTTTTATTTCTCTTTAATTACACATTTTAATATTTTTATTTCTCTTTAATTACACATTTTAATATTTTTATTTCTCTTTAGTTACACATTTTAACATTTTTATTTCTATTTAATTACATATTTTAACATTTTTATTTCTCTTTAATTACACATTTTAATATTTTTATTTCTATTTAATTAGTTATTTTAACATTTTTATTTCTCTTTAATTACACATTTTAATATTTTTATTTCTATTTAGTTAAACATTTTAACATTTTTATTTCTATTTCATTACATGTTTTAACATTTTTATTTCTATATTTTTTTAAATTTTAATTTATTTTTCTATAGTTGTCTTTTTATTTAGATTATTTATTCATCAATTTATTTAGATATTGTCACCTTTTTATTTAGACACCTTTCTAATTTTAATTTCTATAAATTTTACATGTATTTAAATTTTTATTTGAATATATTTAGATGGTTATTATTTCTATCCCCCTATATTTATATATTTATCCCTTTTATTTCTACAGATATCTTTCTGTCTTTTATTCTAATACAGATTTTTATTTTTACGTCTATATTTAGCTTTTTATCATTATTTTTTATTTTTTAGCATTTATTTTTTACAGTTACGTTTATATCTTTTATTTCTAGTACTGTATTTTTATGTATATAGGGGTTTTATTTTTATCTGTAAATATTTAGGGGTTTTTAT
>NW_010335659.1:0-4223 GCF_000700745.2 Antrostomus carolinensis
TGGATGAGCTTGAAGGTCCCTTCCAACCAAATCATCCTGTGATTCTATGAATCTTGCAGTGGCAAAAGCTGCACCATTGATACCTTAACCCACACCCGAGCCCTAATACCCATGGGCCTTGATGGTGTGGACAGTCAGCACTAGGCATGCCCTTCTCCTGAGTAATGGGATTGGGTTTAACCCAGAGACATCCCTTAAAGCTGAGGAAAACGTGTATTAGCGTCGACTGCTTCCGTATTTGTCTGATCTTTCCGTTTGCCCTTGAGTCTGATTTACACGGGAGTGTCAAAGCCCGCGGAGCTCTGCGCAGGGGGGGCTGCTGGCCAGGGGGCTGCTGGCCGGGCAGCTGGGCGGACGGGGGGCTGCTGGCCGGGCAGCTGGGCGGATGCAGCCTAATGGCTCTTAGGGGCTGATTGCACACACACACAGCTGGTGCCAGGGAGCTGAACAATAAAGTAGCCACTCTGGACTGATTGGGCTAATCCCTGCTGCAGACCAGGGCCTGTTTTCATTAGTTTTTCCCCCGATCAAATTAGATTGCCAGACAACAGATCCTATTAAAGGAGGGGAGACCTCCAGCACGGCGTGTCCTGCTGGTCCCGGGATGCTGGCCATCACCGGCTCCTGGAAGGGAGGAAGGTGCTGGCCATGTGGCACGAAAATACCTTTACCCTCATCCCAGGAGTGGAGCAGGGACCTTCCCTTGAGGGCACACAGCTCTGACCCTGCCTGGCACCGTGGCAGAGCCCCACGTCCTTTGGGAGAGAGCTGCCATCTCTTGTAGGTGCATCATTCGCACATCCCTGGAAAACCCCCCGAGCCTGCACCGAGCTGGCTCCTGGCCTGGATTAATTTAATTTCATTTTTAACTCTCTCTCCTCGCATGCAGGGCGGCCCCAGCTGCGAGCTTTGGCACGAGGCTCGTGTGCTGTGTGCTCCGAATAGCAGATTACGCCGTCCTTAATCTGGCTGCGCGTCCCGGCCCCGTCACTCAGAAGTTGTTTGGGCACCCAGAAGAGCAGCTGGGAGCAGGGCTGGGGAAGAGCAGTCCCCGTTTGGCTGCAGCCCGTGGTTTGAGGCTTTGGGGTCTGAGCTGTGTCTGCGGCAAGGGTTTGGGCATAGCACGGGGTTTGTGTCCGTCAGAGCAGGGCTGGGGTCAGGGTCTGTGATGGGGTCGGGCTGCACCAGCTTCCTTGTGCTCTTTGGGAAGGGCTGAGCTGTCAAAGAGGAAAGGTCCTGGGTGTGAGGGACCTCATGGCCCCATGGACCAGCTCCAAGTGGTGGAGGGTCCAGGGTCATCTGGCTTTGGATGTGAACGTCTGGAACCTGATCCCTTCTGCTTTCAAATTGTAATTTCATCCCAGTGCCAGGGATGAGACTTGTTTTGTTCAGCTGACATTTTGTCTCCTTGATGGAAGAAAAAGGTAGTGCCAGGGCGGGACAGTGATCCTCACAAGCATAATTAATAGCAATTTCACTGCCCTGCTTATGGATTCATTGTTGAGTTACCTCTTCCAGGAGCATTTCCACTCTTACATTCATGGTGTTGTTTTGTCCTCTCTGTGCTACAAAGCCAGGTCCAGCTTGGCTAAGGGAATATTCCCATCAGGGTCTCCTGTGGGTCTGGTCTCCATGTCCATCCAGGACTGAGAGCCTGGGCAGAGGCTGCTGCTGGGACCTGGCAGCAGAGCCTGCTCCAGCTCAGCGAAACACCGGTGCTCTGGGTCGTTCCGTGTAGGAATAAATGTTTCAGTTGCACTATAAATAATGGAGTGAGTAAAGATGTTGTGTAAGTGGTGCTCTGGGTTTTGCCAGAAGGTATGTAGTTTATTGGGGGCGGTTTTGTGCTTGTGTTTTACTGTTTTCCCCCATTTTTTTTTATTTTTCCTCGAGTCCAACACGGAAAGCTTCACACAGGGGACTTGAGGGAAGGAGAAGATTAAACTGTTGAAACGAAGTAAATCAATTCTTGTCGGTGTACTTTGCAGCACTGCAAACCTGGCAGCGATGCTTCCCTGTGGAGAGGAGCAGCTTTCCGGGCACAGGGGGTTTGACTTCTTTTAGTGGGTTTGACTTTTAGTGGGTTTTTGCATTGCCTTCATCCAGAGATGAAGAACCCAGTTTGGTGCAGAGGGCAGCAGTGGCTGGTCTGTCCCCTCTTGATGGGAAAGAGGCACCGTGGCCAAAAGCCGGGCAGTGAGTCCTGTGCTTGTGTCCGTCTGTCTGTCCATGCGAAGGGCTGGCAGAGGTGGTCCAAGGTGCCCTGCTGATGCCCCTCAGCAGCACCACAAATTGCTGCACCTTGTACCTTTGCAGGGAGAGTGGTGTTTGAGCGATGAGGGCTGTTGTGTTTTAGCTGGTAACCCCTCTCTGCTCATCCTGGGATTTGTGTGCTCCGCCTTGGCGCTGCGGCATCCTCATTTCTGCTGGCCATGGAGCCAAGGTCAGCATCTCCCATAAATACTGCCAAACCCTGGAGGCCTGTGGGCAATCTGTCTCCGTGCTGCTTCAGAAATGAGAGCTCTGCAGAGGTGCTATCCAGCCTGCTTCGCCTGCGCCCGGGCAGCGTGCGGGTGCCCTGAGCCCTTTCTTGCAGAGATCCCTCCTGCTCTGCAGAGCTTCCCGGTACCTGTTGGGTCAGTGGTTGGGGAATGGTTCGGAGGGCTGGAGGTGTGAACCAGGGAGAGTATTGGAGAGAATGGCCCGCAGGAATGAGGTGTGTGCCTGGTTTTGGATGTGAAAGCAAAAGGTCTTCAAGTGCCATGATCTCAGTGCTCTTGCACGGTGGTGCTGGTGTGACAGGCAACTGGCAGAGCTGGTGCTTGCACACCTGGATTTACAGCTCCCAAACCCCGCAGAAAGGCGTGTGTACACCAGAGTGCCTGTTGTGCTGGTGTGGGTCTGCCGCAGGGTTTCCATCATGTCCGGCATGGTTGGCTCCTGGTCCCGGGTACAGCCTCTGAGTGCGACTGGAATATACACACTTAAAAGTAATTACCCCCAAGGAAAAGGTGTTGTGTAATTATGACTGGTGATATTCTGTGTTTAGAGCCAGAAGCTCCAGCTGTGGGTACGTGTGGGTACTGTGCTGTGAAAGCAGGAGCCTGCTTTCATTTGCTGTGCCCAAAGAGAGCCAGCAAGCTCCACCTGGCTTCCAGGGGCTGCACAAGGCTGGTTTGCTGTCCCACGGTATCTGGGGTGAGCTGTTTGGCACTTGGCGATGCTCTGAGCAGCATCCAGCCTGCCAGAGATGCTGGAGATGCTGTCCAGCTGGAGGTGAAGGGTGCTTGGAGCAGTTGGGAGGAACTGTGGGTTTCAAAGACACCCAACTGGTGCTCCCAGCAGCTCCCACTGCTCCTCTTCCTCCTCCCAGGGCCTGGGGCAGGGAGCAGGCTATTCTCCCCTCTTCTGAGGGCAAGGGGCTTTGCAGACCACCCAGCAGCCTGGGGTTCAGCGGTGGAGTGGATTAGGAAGGGGCTTTGCTTCTCTCGCAGTTGAGTGCTCTTAAGCACTCACGTGTTGTTGTGGGTCCTGCTGACAATAAGCCAAATGTTGAGACAGCTGGCCAGACCCTGGGCTGGGGGGAGGCTTTGTCTGTAGGTGTTGCAAACAAGGTCTTAATTGATTTATCTGGACACCACATGACTTTTAATTTAATGGCGGAGTTAAGAGCATTGCCCCAAATCAAGGGGAAGGGGATAGAAATGAGGTGATGTGGCATGTCTGCATCCATAGATGCAGGAGATCCAGGTTTGGACAGGGCTGTGGATGGCGGGGACGCCCCAAAAGCCCCCACTCCCAGAGCTGGGCACCATTAGGTGTGGAGCTGTCCAGCCAAACAAACTGGGATGGCTGGTGAGGCTCCACGGGCACATTTGGGTGTTCAGGAATCTGCGGAGAAAGAGACATGTGGCTCTGGCTCCTCGGTGGGATGGGAAGGGCATGGAGATGGCAGCGCTCCCTCCTTACCTCCCTGCTTCTGCTCCAGAGCGGTGGGACAGGAGGGGAAGCACCGGGGAGACTTTTCCAGCAAGAGGCAGAAAGCAGGAATATTCCACAGCTCTCGATGGGCTGGCGGGAGCGGATGGACCGGGTCATAATTTTCCTTGGCAGATGCCACGCTGCTGGGGTCTCCCACTGCCCCTTCCCAACGCGGGCACCTCCCGTGGGCGCTTTCCTCCTGCCCCGCTCGCTGCCTCCCGCTGCGGGCTCGGCCGTTCACG
>NW_010335659.1:4292-6360 GCF_000700745.2 Antrostomus carolinensis
TCACTTCAGTTACCCAGATGCGAGCGTACAGGCGCGCTGCCCGCGGGCTGCCCTCCTCTCCCCCGCCAAGCCCCAGTCTCTTACGCAAATCGCTTTTCACGCTTCCTTAATTGAAACTGTCAGATGGGCTTTACCTTTTTTTTTATTTTTTATATTTTTTTGTGGCGATACAGATGTATTAATTCCACTATGGATATCCCGGCAGCCAGGAGAGATCAATACAATGAGGTTGCATCTGTGACATGTATATTACAGGAGCGGCACCAGCAATATTTCATCGGGAAAGCCGAGCCAAATACGCACGTGCTGAGCCCCGTCGAGCACGTTTGCCCGTGGAAATGACACTTATTGAGTGACTTTAGTGACACTGGCTTCGGTGCCCTGTTGCACCTCGCAGCCAATTTGGGAAGGGGGTGAGGAGCAGCTCCCCGAGACCCCCTTTCTTCATGTCTCTGCAAATCTCTGCCTGTTCCACAGCCACAGGAGCCCAGGTTGGGGCTGCAGACAGGTTATTTCTTGGTGTGCTCTGGTTTTGCTTTGGGCTGGGCTGGAGGGTGCTGAGGCTGCGGCGCTGGGCTGGGTGCTCTGTCTCCTGCCACTTTCCCACCCCCTGCTCACCTCCCTTCAGAAATCCCCGCCGCAGGGATTTGCGCTTTGATTATTTTCAAATACCGGGTTTGTGTAAAATTTGATTTGAGGAAACATTTTTCTCCCACATGCTGTAGGATTGAGGGCGTGTAATCCCCCCTAAATCGCCTGGACGAGGTTTGTATGGCAATGCCGGTATCAGAGCTAACAAAAGGGGATTAGACGGGAAAATTCTGCGTGAAAACCTGCCGCTCTTTGAGGGCTTTTAGTACAAAGAAGATAAGATAGGTAGAGCAGAGCCATTTTTAACCCAGTTTTTAATGCACTCAGTGCTTCTCCTTTCTGAGGCAAAGGAGAGGGGAGATGGCAGTCATTTTAACCCTTTCCCTTCCTCCGAGGTGTGGGCTGATGCCTTCCTGCGTTGAAGGGAAGCCCACCACTGGTTTTTATTCCCCAGGACACGGCTCGCTCTGTGGCTGTGCTTTCTAAATGGGTGGTGGGGAAGAAGAGGGGAGCCCCATGGGAGAGCCCCAGTCCCTGGGCTGCATCGACGGCTTCGTGTTGAACTGCAAACACTGTCTGTGCCGCTCACAGCCCCTTCGTGCCCCCAGCCTGGGAACAAAGCGCCTTCCCCTCTCACCTGCCCGGAGCTGCGGCTGTGTGTCCTGGGGACGGCTGGCTGTCCTGCTGGGGACAACTGGCTGTCCCACCGGGGACGGCTGACTGTCCTGCCGTCACGCTGCCTGTCAGATCACCGTCAGTCAGGAGGTGACATCGTAACGGAGACAGCTGTCAACCTCGGCGGGCGGATTGCCGCCTGCAAATATATTAGAGGAGCTCGGTGAGTGCCAAGGCACATCAGGCCAGGGGAAGAGATGCTCCAGGGGGAGATGAAAGGATCCCTTCAGTGGAATTCATGTGGAATAAGCTTTCCACAGGAGATATTTCCTCCTAATCCTCCTTAGCGCTCAGCTGATGCCTTGAAGCATCAGGGGTTTACGTGCCTTTTAAAAATTCATTCTCTCCACTATACCAGCAGGTGTGTGTGCTATCAGCTGCCAGACCCAGGCCCCTCTGACACACACAGCTGCACTCTCGGACCTGGTGAGCATCCTGCTGCAGTGAGTTCCACAGCTCAACTGCATGCCAGGCGAAAGCAGCCTCCCCTTTCTGTTGGTTTTAGGTTGGGTGGTGGGGTGAGCTGGGTCATGCTGTCCGTGGGTTTTTGATGGTGAGTCTGTCGAGGGCACCCAGCTCTGGCGTGTGGGATGGGAAAACGCCCTTTCTGCTGACTTAACCCCCATCCATCTGCCCCTGCTCATTGCAGCTGGACTTAAAACACAATATTCCAGTTATTGGGTCAAGGGATAGATGTCCGTTATCACAATTGACTATCGCTAAAACCCGTCTGATACCAGATTTACTGCGTGGCTGGAGAGCCAGGCACTCTCCAGCCCAGAGCAGCCAGGCACTGGCACGC
>NW_010335659.1:6509-6778 GCF_000700745.2 Antrostomus carolinensis
CGCTGGTTAAACGGGGTGGGAGGAAGAGGAGCCCCTGCGCCTCCTCATCTTCGCACCAGCTCGATGGCTGCGTGATAAACAACTTGACAAAGTGTTAAAATGCCGAAGGCGGGGCTGGCAGGAGAAGGAGAAGGGAGGTCATAATCACACGGGAAAATAATGAACTGCGCTCTTCTTGGAATATACAGCGGTCTAACAAGAATCAGAAAATTAATTATCTTCTGTAATTAGTGTAATGACCTACACTATTAGAGGTTATTTACAGCAGG
>NW_010335659.1:6862-7100 GCF_000700745.2 Antrostomus carolinensis
GGGGGCAGGGCGGGGTGCCGGCCCCCCCCCCCCAGCCTGTCCCAGGGACTGGCCAGTGCCCGTCCCTTGTGGGTCCTGCTGGCAGTGCTCCTTCATCCTGGCACTGGGGACAGCTGGCTTGTGTGTTCCTCTTGCTTTGTGTCACCCAGGCTTGGTCACTGGCTCTGCTGCTTCGTGGGGACTCGTTCCTCAGCACCTGTCTTGGGTGATATTTCCTATCCCTGGGGTGTGGCTCCCA